>NW_021319710.1:32880-104273 GCF_001605985.2 Dendrobium catenatum | reverse complement strand
CCTCTTCCCCTTCTTCTTCTTCTTCTTCTTCTTCTTCTTCTTCTTCTTCTTCTTCTTCTTCTTCTTCTTCTTCTTCTTCTTCTTCTTCTTCTTCTTCTTCTTCTTCTTCTTCTTCTTCTTCTTCTTCTTCTTCTTCTTCTTCTTCTTCTTCTTCTTCTTCTTCTTCTTCTTCTTCTTCTTCTTCTTCTTCTTCTTCTTTTTTCCTTTTCCCTCTTCCTTACTCTTCTTCATCTACCTTAGCTACAATGACTTCCTCTCCTTTTTTTAATTTAGAATCTTGTGAATGATTTTAGTTGGCAGCAAGTTGCATATATGTAGAGTTTTATTTTGGTTAAGATTAAATGTGGATTGAACCCTCATGGTGTGTATGTCATCACAACCCTAATCCTTTTGATTTCTAAGTGAATGCATTCACTCTCTATGGTATATTTCATGATAGTTGCATAGTTAATTTTGGCATTATGTGCTGGTTTATATTCCTACCAAACTTGTTGGTTTACTTTGTTTTGAAATGGATAATTAGCATGTGAGCCTACATTTGTTTTATGCCACATGGTTTGGAAGTTTTAGGTGTGAATGGTGGCAAGGCTTGAGAAGCCATGTTGTTTCTTTATAACAATACGCATGCTAAGCGTTTGATGAAATGTCTCAAAGAGGTCTTACTTGGAACGAAAGAGTTTGAATGCAAGTTTACACTTCTATGTTAACTGAAAGTTTTTGTTATTTTTATTGGTTCCATGAAGGATAAATAATATGTGGATTTGGAAGGACATTTGCTTGATAGATTTGGTTGTATCTTATTCTTATTTTGCTTTAGTGATGTGGTATTGAAGATGGCCTGATCCTTGTCTAATGATCCATTTGTGATATGTTCATGCTACCCTTTTGTTCTTTTTTTTTTTAAATGGGTTTTCATGCTTATATATTGGTGAAAATTTCATGGTTATGATAAGAACCTTCTCAAAGCATCATGTGTCGTTTGATATCGAGTTAAGTTTATGAGTTTGGGTAGATGCATCAGTTTATCTTGAGATGAGTTTCTCTTAGGATGAACTTATTTGGAGAGTGGATTTGACATGAAAAAAAGTTTTTGAATCCAAGTTTGGAAAGATCGTTTCATATACTTATAGTTTGAAGCTTGGGAAATTTTCTCTATGTTAGAAAGGCTTTGGGAGTTGATCCATGCTTATGTTGAAGAAGTTAAAAAAAAAAACATTTCTATTATTTAGAATTGTTTCATGTTAGAGAGATTCCGAGAGCGATTCTCTATTGGAAGGTGTTCCAAGAAGGAAAAGTTTTATTGATTTGCTTTGTGTGAGAATGGCATGAGCTATTTAGTGTTAAAAAAAATTATAATTTGATTTATGATTCACTTGAGCCTAATTCAGTTTGACATGAAGTTGTATCCCCTTTTTGTTAGGCAGTACGTTTTACTAATTCTATATAAGGATCTTTATGGCATTTGGGTAGGCCATTCATAGCTCTTATGTAAGAATCCCTACTTCTTTTATATAGTTTTCTTACTGATTATTGTGGGGGATTAATGCATATTTTATTGTAAAGTTCTTGTGAATGTTGACATATGTTATCCTCTTTGGATGTCGCTATTGTTTCATGTTGCAAAATCATATGCTTAACATACAAACACATGATTTCACTTGCCGATAGGAGATATTTATGCATTCTTTTATGTTTTAACATTGAATACAAATACGATTCTCTTTTGGATATTTTTGGTCATATAAACATGAAGATGAAATTTTGTTGGAAAGTAATGATGTGCCTTATGCTTCAAGTATGGGGGTTTCTCCACCGAATCGATGCAACGGTATATTATGTCATTGGGTTATTTTCTTTATAATATATATATAAAAGAAAACTTGGTGAATAATTTCATGCAGTTGTGGGTTTGACATGTTTTCTAGAAATAGAAAAGGGATGAGTTGGCATCAAATTTCATATCTTATAGTCATATTTTGGTTGAGCTTCAATATTAAATAATTCGATTTGGTTGCCTTTCATATAACCATAACTCTCCTTATCATATAGGCATGGTTTTATTGTGATAATTTTGGTAGAGACATAAAAGTAATTTACTGCATGCTTAGTAAGGGCATTGGTAAGTTCCAAACACATATTTTCTGTATTTCGTTAACAATGAGTTGATTAAGAAGAAGTTTGGGAGCTCTTACAAAATGTATTATATGCATTCATGGTCCTGTTAGATGAAGGTTTGTGTAAAGTAGTTTGTAATGTTTCATACGATTATCTGAAAAGAAAGTGACATTGTCTCTTTTATCTATACCTTTTTTTTATGAGATTTAAAGGAATGTGAGATATTGGAAGATCAATTTGGTTGGGTTATTATTGGTGAACGAAATGTAGGAAAGCTTTCATTTGGTTCATGTGTTGAAAAAGATTTCTGAATAGATTTATATTGGAAAAGTGTTATGATTTGCCTTGTACTAAAAAAAATTGAGTTTCATGTAATTTGCTTTCGTCATTTATTTGCAAACATTTGTATTTGTTGAAAAGCCTTGTGAATATTTTGTAGCGAAAAGTTTTATAAATTTTTCGCGTTGGAAAGGTTTTAATGAATTCATACCCCACGCCAAATGTGAAAAGCACTTGATTATTTTTGTTGGAAAGTTTTTGGTGTTTTGCTTTCTTTTCAATAAGGGGCTTCATATGTCGTTTCATTTGGAGTTTTCGTAAGTTATTTTGGGATTTATAATTTTATGATGAGTTTTGTGTAGTGAGATCTCTTTGATGTCTTTGCTTTAGAATGAATGATCTTATTTATGTGGGTGATCTTTCTTATTTGAATTGACTCTCTTTTACTAGTGTTTGCTTCTAAAAGTGGGATTTTGGATATATATATATAAAGAGAAACTTGTTTTGAGTTTTAGTTTTGGGGACTTACTCTCTTTCGTCATTTTGGGATTTATTTAGATAATAGTTTGGTTAGTTATTTTAAATGTGTCAAGTGTTTGGGTTGGAATGTGGGGACAGCAAAAGGTATTGAAAATACTTTCTTCCTTATTTGTATCACATCGAATTGGGGAGAAGGTTGTTTTAGAGGCACAATTGGCTTCAAAGAAGTGTGTGCAACAACAACAATGCCTACATTCATTATATTTCTGATTTTCGTTCTTTTCTTTCTATCGTGTTTGGTCATCTTTCTCCTTACTTCTCGTCTTTTTACTTATTATCGTACTTTTATGCATAAATCCCTAAGCTTTTTTATACATATACATATGTCTAAAAGGGTTAGAAAACAAAAACTTCTTTTAGTCTTATAACTTTAGTGACACCTAAGGACAAAAATTAAGGACCGAGTCTTAGATAACATAGACTTAGGGTGCATGCTCCTTATAAGATAGTGACATCAAAATAAGGACTCAATGACACGTTCTCCTAGGTTTAGTTTTTCTTAATCCATTAATAATCAACCAACGAAAATCAATCTTAATTTAATTCTTAAGAATGCATTAAAATATTTAATTTGTATTCAAACCATAATTAATATTTCATAATCATTAAAACACATAATCTAAAATTAAATTTAACTAATCTAATAATAAACTCCTAACCAACTTAAGGTTTAAAAGATGTACATTAAATTAGGAGATCAAACCTAAAACTGAAATTCATTAGGATAAAAAACTTCTAAAAATTAAATCTTAGAATAATATTTAAAATCAATCAACAAACATCTTTTATTAATAAATCACCTAATATACATTTCTTTTCTAATTTATAAATAACTAAATTAATCTAACAAAATTGGTTACCATTGGGTAACCCAGGTCTACGAGGCTATTAAGTTAGCCTCAAGGAGGGTGAAATAAACCTCACGATCTCGGTGAGAAACAAAGGTGGTAATCAATCAAATATTAAAATAAAATTCTTAAAATCAATCTTAAAATACTAATATTTAAACTTCAATTAAAATCTCTTATTTGGCCTTTAACAAATCAAATGTATTAAAATATTTAATTTGTATTCAAACCATAATTAATATTTCATAATAATTAAAACACATAATCTAAAATCAAATTTAACTAATCTAATAATAAACTCCTAACCAACTTAAGATTTAAAAGATGTTGATTAAATTAGGAGATCAAGCCTAAAACTGAAATTCATTAGGATAAAAGACTTCTAAAGATCAAATCTTAGAATAATATTTAAAATCAATCAACAAACATCTTTTATTAATAAATCACCTAATATACATTTCTTTTCTAATTTATAAATAACTAAATTAATCTAACAAAATTGGTTACCATTGGGTAACCCAGGTCTACGAGGCTATTAAGTTAGCCTCAAGGAGGGTGAAATAAACCTCACGATCTCGGTGAGAAACAAAGGTGGTAATCAATCAAATATTAAAATAAAATTCTTAAAATCAATCTTAAAATACTAATATTTAAACTTCAATTAAAATCTCTTATTTGGCCTTTAACAAATCAAACACAAACAACTTTAATAAAATCATCCTACATAAGACAAATCCAAAATCATACAGCCTGTTACACACACCTAGTTTGTTAGGACATGACTTCTAGCCCTATATTAGGCCGGTGTTTTGTTTTGTTATTCAATGTCAATTACTCTTGTCAAATTAGAGAACTGCCACATTGCTTTATATTCTAGTAATGACATGCACATATTTTTATATAAATGCTAACCTTAAATTTTTTTTTAGTAATATTTTTTTTATCTGCATTTCTTTTCTGAATGGCATCTACGCTTATTTGTGTATTTTTTTTCTTTTATTTTGTCTTACGAGATACATTGGGATGACTTGCTCGCTTGAAGCTTTTAAGTTGCTACGCCATAGGTCTTGCATGGTCGAAGATCAGTGGACAATTTGCTTGTTTGGAGCTATTAAGTTGCAGCGTCACAGTTATATATAATTTCTACAACTTGTAAAGTAAACTCCTAATTATATATCAGAACTGCTACACATCACACACATCTTGTTAATAACTATTCTAGCATGTTTAGGTAGCCAGTCATAAGTTAGTGCACTAACGAAGTTTTGGCCCTATAGGTCAAAGCTTGCCCCCCTTTTATGAGCCCTAGAGACCCTTATGGTCACCTTAGGCCTGTAGAGTAGGCCCACCCATTTGTGCTATATGCATCATTATTTTTCCCACACGAAGTGGACACCGCTAGGATGTTCCATTTTCTCTCAGTTTTGGGTATGAAACCCCCTCACCTTCTGTGAGCCTTAAAGACCATTAAGGTCATTTAGGCCTGTAGAGTAGGCCACCTATTTGTGCCATGAGCATCATTATTTTCTCACATAAAGTGGGCACCATTATGATGATTTTCTATTATGATGTGATGCGGGTACCTTTCTTGGAGGGCACCCTTGGTGTGTTTATTTACTTTTTCTGTACTCTGGATGTCATGCATGCATTTTTATACATTTTGTTTCACAGTGCACCTTACTTACATGCATGCATTACATCAGTAGATCTAAGCATGTTTTTATTTATGTATCTGTTTCTTGCATCATATAGAACGCTAGGTATATTCTTTTACATATTGTAGAGTCCCAGATTGAAATAATTTGAACTATAAATCCTTGATTCTTTAGGATAGAGCCTTCTTATCTTATATACATATAGGGCGATTGCCTGTATTTAGGATGTTAGCTGACAGCTCACTCCAGACAAGCATAAGCCCAGGTCGTACACCCCTCAGTGTGTCTTTCACTTATAATGTGTTTTGAGTCTATCATTTCTCTTAGGATAGTAATTTAATCTTAGATCTTTTAAACTCAAAATCTTAATCACATTTTTATTCATTTAAAAAGTCTAATCATCACTAAGGATAAATAGAATAATTTATTTTCTTTTGAAATAGAACCTAGGAACTTTATCTGCGCATAAATTAATAAGAGAATAATACAACACCCTTAATCGAGAGTTTTCCTAGGTCAAGGCCTAGGATGTAATTAACCACGGGGGCTTGCGCCCGTGGGAGATTGATCCCAATATCAAATAAACTCTATTCGAGCTGATATATCGAATGAGAGAAATCTCGTAACTTTTGGGTTATACATATTATTATTCATCAAAGTGTGTAGGTGAAAGTCACTATCTTCCATGACTAATCATATGTATGACTCCATCTGCTCTTCCATCGGCCTGCTTATGTCGAGTGTAAAGGCCTACGATCATTTTTTTCCTACGGGATAGTATGGTCGTACCCTTTGCATTTGAACCCCATAAGCAGAATCCTTTCGGAGACCAACAACGAGCTTAAAGGAAATTAAAGCTACAAAAATTTTAGCAAGCTTTGTTAGAGAGTAGCTTAGAGAAAATTAGAACTATAAAAATTTATTACCTTATCCTTCTTCCTTAGAGAAAATTAGAACTATAAAAATTTTATTAACTTATCCTTCTTAGATTTTAGTGGCATACAACTTTTTGGATGCTTTCAAGAAACTTTTATATTACAAAGCTATTTTAGAAAGCAATAAGAATACTGTCCTAAACAAAGTCTAAGGCATCCCTAAATATTTTTTTATCATTTATTTAAAGTATTCTTAAAAGGTCTCTCAAAAATCAAAGTGTAAGTGAACAATTACCTAAAAAAGCTATCTAACAACTAGTCAACTAGTAATTGCCTATCAAATTCAGCATATGGGACTTTGACATTAAAATATTGAAACCTCTATGATGCTCCCAAACATACAAGTGTTTGGGATGATTTGTAATGATAATTTTGTAACTTTTTTTGGTGTAATTAGGGGTAGAGCCCATTTTTATTATATGCAAAATAATTACAAGAGATGATGCTTGTTATAACTTCAAAATAATAAATGAAAAGTAAAGATATAGTGGTAACAAAAAACTAGCAACAAGACTCAGCAAGAAAAGATAGAAAAATTGAAATAAATAGTCAAAAGGAGGCTAGAAAATAAATGAAACAAGGGGCTCATGATGGGAAAAAATACATCTCAATCTTCAAAAAAATTGTCAAAAAGAATAATGCGCTTCTAGTTGCCAAAAAATGACTATCCAAGAAGCAATAGCTAGTTGCCAAGAAGGCCATCCAAGGAGCCAAAAAAGAAGATGTAATCATTCATCATAGTCCATAATCATCCACGAGAGGCACTAAGTAGCCAAAACATGAAGATGATGACTAATCTTGATTAGACCAACATTCCTCATGACAATATATGAGCATAATGTCTTAAAAGAAGAGGAATAAAAAAAAAATCAACCAATATCCATTAATTAGCATTATGGAACACATGACCAACCAAGATGACCAGCATCCAAGCAACCAAAGAACATATACTAGTTAACTATAGGAGATAGTGATAAAGCTTCCTAGACTAAGAATAAAATTAGCAAGTAAGAACCCACTAGACCATTAGGAACAAATCAAAAACAAAAACAACAAAACCAATAGAAAAAAAACCATAGCAAAGACAGAGCATGATAAGGTGAAAAAAATAATTAGCATCAAGTCATCAAAATTTCTTAATAAAAAGGTTGATAATCAAAATACTCTTAAGATTTGCACCAAATTTCCTATTATTCATCTCCCTCCAAATGTGTTATAAGGAGCAGCATGTAGTAAAAAAGAATAGATTTTTAATATCACTACTAGTAACTTGCAGGTCATAGATATAGTCCAATAATTAAAGGTGGTTTGGTATGAGTAGAAAAGTGTTCACCCACGACATCAAGAAAGAGATAATGGAATACGAGAAATCACAATAAAAAATAGGTGCTTATGAATTTCATCAGCATTGTCATAGAGCATAACTTAAAGGAACCAAGATAATGCATTTAGAAAGAACATCAACATTTTTAAGCCCCTCAACCATAGTCATCCATGCAAATGTAGAATACCCTAAAGCATGCTTCTTGTGCCAAATGTATTTGTGCATATTAACTTGTTGTAAGACACCACAAAAATGGGAGGAGAAATACTTTAAGGAGGGATAATCAACCCTGCCCTAACAAATGTTGGAAAATGAGGGAGTGATGATGATGATTTTAGAGATTGTTATATGAACATGATGAGGGAAATATAAAGGAAGCTCTAGTAGATTTGATTTATGATATTGTTCACTTTATGAAGGTGAAAATCCCTAGCAATAGCCATATCCAAAAAATCAATTAAGGAAGTGTGATTGCACTAGAGATCCCAAATCGAAGAGCTGTTAGAAGAGACTTAAAAAGAAGTCACCAAATAAGAGAACAATAAAAACCATAGTATACTTGACTCTTTAGATCCTTAAGGGGTCATTTGGTCAACTGAGAGTCAAAGTGGGTCCATCAAAATTCAATTTAATATTTAAAATGTCATAATTAAGGTTATGGATATGATCAAAGATCTTGGAGAAGATCTTATAGTTAAAATCCATAGGGTTGAGGGTCCAATGACATATGTTGTAAATATTTTAAAGTTTTGTAACATTTGAAAATAGATTTATTTTCTAAGGCTAGGGGCCTCAAATTGAGCTCAAATGTAGAGGGTTGATCCTATTGACATGCCTAATCAATATGAAATTGATAGATCATGAATCATATGTCACTTGACTAAATTTTAAGGTGACATAAAAATCACTCAGAAAGGATTTCAAGACTTAGGTCTTTAACCTTAAGATTTGGTTTGAAATCTTGGATTTGGATTGAATTGGATTTGAATTGTTGAGTTTGAAATACACACATTAATGACAATCAAATAAGTGAGTAAGACTGATTAAATATGATTTTGAAGTCAATTAAAGGTTGATTAAAGGCTGGACTGGAGTTTAGAGTTAAAATAGGACTGGAGATTGAACTGGGATTTGATTAAGTACTTGACTAGAGTTTGACCAGAACCTATATTATTGACAGGATAGCTATCAACTATGGGTTCACTGGACAAGAGTCTTGATAGGTCATGATGCCCTTATATAATGAGGTCAACATGGATTTAATGTTGACATAATTAGAGGCGTATTTTGAGAGTTTAATATAATAATAGATTTATAAATAATTAATTTACTAAAAAATATATATAATGATCATATTGATGTAGGAATTTTTGCAATAATTAGGTTAAAATATTTAATTTTTTATAATTTTTTTAAAAAAAATATTTTCAAATACCTTATAATTTATTTTTATCATTATTGCTTGAACGGAAGGTATAATTATAATGAAAAATATAAATAAAAAATATACTTAAATGACTAATAATCTCTTCAGGAGTTATCTTAAGCTTATCATCAATTGAGGCTTCGTTTGACTGGGTTGTGCTTATGTAAAATAGAGTTTTAGAAACAAATATTGAGAAAAAGGAGTTAAATGAAACGAAGTTTCAATAATAGAATGTTGTTTGATTAATATTTTTTAAAGAGCTTATTAATACTTGAAAAAAGATTTTAATTGTTTGTTTAAGAGTTCAAATTTAATGATTTTAGTATGAAAGATTAAATACTCATCTCTAAAATTTAAGCATATGTAAGTATTTTTTTTAATAATATATTCTATCGATCTGCTTTGTATACTCTTCTGAAGGTCCTTTCGTTGATGAGGACTTGCCTGACTCAGTGCACTAAACTTAGGTGCTGCTGCTCCATGTTCAGCTAAGGTTGGAGGCCCTTCCTTGCCTCTCTTCCTTCTCCTGGGTTCTCTTTTAAGATGTCAAAACACTGAACAAAATTTCCCTGTCATCCCTGACTTTGTTCTGGGCAGGTTCGCTAGAAATTTCCGACCTATATTCTCAAAGAATGGAGGTTACAACCGATCAGCAAAAAATAAAAAGCTTCTCAAATCGGTAAAATAATGGAGTTCTAAAAAAATAGTTTCGCAAAAGTAATGCACACAGCTCACCTTGGCCTGTTGGTTGAGAACTTATGCTTCCAATTAAGAGGTCTTGAGTTCGAGTCTTTATATATGCGTTATGTTTATGAGTTTTTCTTAAATGACCTAAATGTCCCAAAAAAAAAAAAAAAACTACATCCTATCTAGTACCTTTATTCTTCACTGTTTCTGTTTTACTACCATCTTTAAAAAAAATTGCAAACAGACCCCTCTAGATGGACATCTGGGTGGGGAACGTGTTTATAAACAGGATACACTAGTATTCTTGTTTGCAAAGTTTAGAAAATGTTGTGCTTTCACTAAAAAGCCAATCTGCATGGAGTTTTACACAAATAAATCCCCCAAAAAACATAAACTTTTAGGGAAATTCAGTAAAAGCATGAAAGTGCAGAGGTGGACAACAGGAATATGAGAGTTGAGCCCAGGTCTCTTCGATCCACATTAAAAATACAGGGCTGATAAACAAAAAAAGCTTTTCCCTCTTCTTTTTGTTTCATAATGTATTAGGAAAAAAATCTCTACCAAAAAGCCTAAATTGGTACAATGATGTAATAATCTAAGGCTTAAAAACTATTAATAGAACAAGAAACACAAGGGAATTGGCTAGTAGTAAGTATAAACAAGCTTAAAATTCTTCTGTTAAGGGTCCTGAAGTAATAATAATCATATAAACCGCAGACCATGAAACACGACCCAACCAATCTCAATAACAAGTTCCCAATGAAGCAGAGCTAGAGCAGAAACATACTTCACATTCAATGCATCAGTTTCCAGAATCTATAATGACCATATAATCTGGTCTTTCTCCTCTGAGTAGATGAGAGACCATGCTGATTAAAACATTCATTTGAATGCAGAAAAGAATGAAATACAAAACCTTGCAAGTAAGAGAAAAAACTATCACCACGTTGACGTACTCTACCTGGTACTCTACTCGGCCTTTTACCTACAAAGCAAATCTTTAGTTAAATCCAGTTAACATCCAGGAGACCATCAATCCATAAGTTTCTTGAATAGAGCACCAAACCACAAACTATCACAGAGAACAGCAGAGCAAAAGCTATTTACAAACTTGAGAGAATCAAGAACCAGTATTTCTGAGATCTTTGCTGAAGAAAAGCTTCAATTACTGTATATGATATATTAAAAACCTCTTAGATGTTTCACATTCACTCTGTAGTTATGCAGGATTATTATCATAGTTGCTGAAGAAATTTAAATAATTTCGAATATCTCTGAGGCTGCACCAAGCCAATTTTTGCCACGGACCTGTTCTTCATGGAAAGTTCACTAATACGAGAATATGGATGTGGAAATCCGTGTACTTTGTAATACATGTAATCTGCTTTGTCCTATAGGCTCCTAATTCCTAACAAGCTTCCAGATAATAAAGGATAAAAGCATAAATTTTGGCATTTGGACAACCATGTCCTTAATAACATCAGAAATCACCTATGTTATTGGATTGCGTCTAACATGTGTCAGGTGAATATCTCACTAGCAAAATCAACTAAGAAAAGAAAACAAAAAGCAAATTAAATTTAGGAGAGGGATGGCGGGCTCAGTATTTGAATTGCAAACTGAAGCCTTAACTTTTTGGTTGATTAGAGAATAGGTAGCAGTAAAAGCTTTAACTCTGAAATAGTTTCTATAATGTAAAACTTTACCTTCTCCCTCCACTGATTGTATGCTTATCTTTACTGACTTGAATATATTCATCATTAACTCTATTATTTTCAAAAGCTCTCCAGAGCACTTTTCTAGCAACTTTATCATATACTTTCTCTAGATCGATAAATATTACACTCACTAGTCTCTCTAAACTTCTCCATCAAATCTCTCAACAAATATATAGCTTTCATAATAGACCTACCATGAACCTAAACTGAATTTAAGAAACATTAGTATTAGTCATAACATATGACTAATCACTCTTCTATAATTTTAATATATATAACACATTAGCATAATTCCTCTATAATTTGCATTCTTATACATCACTTTTACTCTTAAAATTAGAAACAAACACACTCCTCCACTCATCAGGCATTTTTTAGTCTTCAAAATAACATTAAAAAGTTTAGTAAGCAAAAAATTCTTTGATCTCCTAAACATTTCCACACTTCTATTGGAATATCATCATAACCTACTATTTATTTCACAATTCACTTTCTTTAAACCCTCTTCAACTTTAATTTTACTAATACAACAATAATAAAAAAAAACTCTATTTGCATCTAGGATGCTGAAATTAATGAAGTCAATCATATTCTCACAACATTCTTTAAAAAGTTTATCAAAATATCTCATCTACCTATGTTGAATATCATCTAATAAAAAAACAAATTTTAATTTTCATCAATGCACTTCACTTGACTTAAATTTTGACTTCTCCCATCTCTTTAATTCATTAACTTATACAACTTTCATCCTCCTTACTATTTGTTAGAATTCATAGAATTTGAGGAGGGTAAAAATACCTTCTAATTATTATACAAAATTATCCCTATTTATAGATCTATACAAGATGTCTTAATAAAGAAGTAAATAACTTCTAATTGATACATAATTGCCTCAATATAATCCTTCGTAATTCAGCTACCCAAATATAGAAGGATATTGGCGTGATCCAGGTGAGCCTCCCACGGATTCTCATCCTGACCGTGGGATCAAACGCAAAGGGATGACTGATATTTTGACACTCCCCCTCAAGCTGGAGACCAGCTTGCAATTACTCGCTCAGAGGTAGAGCTGCATTGGTTATGGATAGGATATCAACCACCAAAGAAAGCCGACAATGAAGGCCGATAATGGAAAACTATCCTCAAAATTCCGACAATTAAGGCTGGTTGTGGGAACTTGTATTCCTCATAATTCCAGCAATGAAGGCCGGTAGTGGGAACCTATATTTCTCATAGTTCCAGCAATGAAGGCCGGTAGTGGGAACCCTTATTTCTCATAATTCCAGCAATGAAGGCCGGTGGTGTGATATAGTAGCAATAAAGGCTGATTTGATCAGCAATAAAGGCTGATTTGATCATGTCAGCAATAAAGGTTGATTTGATTGTATCAGCAATAAAGGTTGATTTACTTGTATCAGCAATAAAGGCTTATTTGATCAGCAATAAAGGCTGATTTGATCATGTCAGCAATAAAGGCTGATTTGCTTGTATCAGCAATAAAGGCTGATTTGATCAGCAATAAAGGCTGATTTGTTTATACCAGCAATAAAGGCTGATTTGTTTATACCAGCAATAAAGGCTGATTTGATTATGTCAATAATAAAGGTCGATGATTCTCTCCCTTTTGTTGTTGTTGAAATAACTGATTGGTCTTTTATGACTTGGATCGGGTAGCTACGCAAGCAGAAGTCTGTTTAAGAAAATCAAAGGCCACCCCATCCAGTGGAGAGGCTTCAGAGCCAACTTCATTGGAAGTTGCTATAGGTGGTGACACAAGAGGAGCTCGAGCTCGTTTTTCGAAAATTTGACTCTAACGAAGACGGAAAGATCTCGTCATTGGAGCTAGGCGCCATCTTCGATAGCCTACGGCACACGGCGTCAGCTGTGGTGCTCGCTCAAGTGATGAGCGAGGTCGATGCCGACAGTGATGGATTCATCAGTCTTGAGGAGTTTGCGGATATGAATACTAGCAAGGTTGATTCCATAGTAGCGCTCGAGGATCTTCGCCGCGCTTTTTGTCTTCGATCTTGATCGCAACAGATTGTTATCGGCGGAGGAGCTCGCACGCGTGATGCACGGCCTCGGCGAAGGGGTTTTTGTCGCGCAGTGCTGGAAGATGACAGATGGCGTCGATCAGGATGGCAACGACTTCGTTGCTTCGTAGGAGGTGCGTCGCTTCTTCGGATCCTTCGTGGTTGTTCGACTACACTGCTTCGATGACTTTCCCTTCCGGTCAGATCGAAAGTTTCGCTCCTTCGGCTCGTTTGTGGTTGTTCGACTATCCTCCTTCGACGTCTCTCCTGTTCGGCTTTGGGTGCTTCATAGGAGGCGCTTCTTTGGCTCCTTTCATGATGTTCTCTATGCTCGCGCAAGTTCGGACCCTGCTGCGACGCCGGTGTTTAGCGGAATCGGAGCTTCAGTCGAGGGTTTTGTCCGTGGTTGCGCTGGCGTCTTGAAGGATCCCTGGCTTCTTGCAGCGTCAGAAGCTTGGAATATTCGGCAATGAAGGCCACCGGAGTTTCTTTGGCTCTGATACCATGTTAGAATTCATAGAATTTGAGAAGAGTAAAAATACCTTCTAATTATTATACAAAGTTATCCCTATTTATAGATATATACAAGATGTCTTAATAAGGAAATAAATAACTTCTAATTGATACATAATTGCCTCAATATAATCCTTCCTAATTCAGCTACCCAAATATAGAAGGATATTGGCGTGATCTAGGTGAGCCTCCCACAGATTCTCATCCTGACCATGGGATCAAATGCAAAGGGATGACTGAGATTTTGACACTATTTAATATATTATATAAATCACTAAAAACGAAATTCTTTGCATTATATATTGCTTTTTTTAAAATCCCTATGGGCAACTCAATATATTTCTATTTTTTTTATTTTTACATCTAAACCAATTTTCGCAACAAAACTTCTAATTTTTAAATTTTCATGCACATTTTGATTTCACAATCAACTATTTCTACTATTATGAGCTTTTTCATTTGTTCTCCAAGCACATACTTCACACCATTCTTAATATCACTAATTACTTTTTCCACAAAAAATTATATTCCTCGTAAGCAAACCAAATCTTAATATTTTGAATTTTTTTATTACTACAAAATCACAGGAATATCATTTTTCCAATGCATTTAAAAAACAAAAGTACCTTATGCTTTTTTGAAATAGTCATCACCATAAGCCTTACAAGGATTTATGAATTTTCATTTTTCATTCATTATTATTGTGTTGCCTGAGGTGATATTTGCTAAGCCTATTTTGCATAACTTCTATTCATGTAAAATTTTCTTTTCCTACATTAATTTATCTACCCATCATATGGATAATATTCAGGCCTTGTCTATACCATAGACAATATTTATATGAAGTACTAGCTATTTGGAAGAATAAAGCTAGTGCTAATTTCAATCCTCAGTTTATTTTCAAGATTATTTATTTCTATGGACTTCAAATATAAGAACAACACTGTTCATTTAATCCATAACATGAGATCCAATTAAAACAATTTAATCTGATTTAAGCTAACATCATGCACATAGTATCATATTTAGAAGATGAAACAACCAAAGGAAGCCAACACAACAAAATGTTCACTTTTGTTTGGATATTTCAGAACATTTCAGCCATTGTACGGTCCAGTATAGAATATAGAATAAATAAAATATGTATTGAACTCCACTAATTTAAAGGACCAAAGGGCAAGAATCACAAACTGTTTCTCAAGCAATCCAAGCAATTATCTCCCGAAACATTTATGCATCTCTTAGGCATGGTTAAGCAATAAAAAATGCATGAATTTCATCCAAACTAATTTAATAAGTTAAAAAAAATAAATAAGGGATCTCTAATAGAGCTATACAATGTTGATAGCTGTTGTAAGAAGAAAATGAAGATTTTGATTTGTATAAACCCATTAACCTGAGATAAAAGTAAAATAGCAGAAAAAACAGCAAAAAGAAAACTTGAACGGGTTATAAGAATGAAAAGTCTATCATAGAAGGTTAAAATATTGTGAGGTCATCCCTGTTCATGATCCGAACAGGCTTTATGAGTGCATCTATATCACAAGACTGCATATCAAGGTAGCCAGATTCCAACTTTCCCGCATATGATTCCATGATAGCAACATTTTTTATGGCAACATTATCACTATCAACATTAAGATTGATATATTCAGTAAATCGCCCATCAGAACAAAAGATGTCTTTACCGCCCTCCAAATCATTTTGGCTGGAAGGAACTTCTAGAGGTTCAACAGCCTTGCCAATGCTGTAAGAGAAGTAACGTCCCTTGCTGCAGCTTTGGATCTTGGTTCTTTTCCTTTTTCTTGACTTACTTTGGCTTTTAGGATGATGAAGCTTGCACAGAGATCCTTGATGACATTTCCCTGTTGCTTCAAAATGCGGGCATGTGTAGCTATGCTTCTTACGACACTGTTTTTGGAGAAATTAATTCAATAATCAGAAAGAAAACAAGGCAGCAGATCAGCTAAAAATATATCGTATAACATAAGCTGAATACATAAATGCAACCAGAAAAATATCAAAGGAAGCCAGAGTTTATTAACAAAGAGATAAATCAGCATCACTTTATTGCGAGAATAAAAACAAGTTAATAATATTGTTCCCCTTTATGATTTCTTCCTAAAGCTCATGATGGGCGAAAAGACTCACTTAATTTGAAGAAACTTTCGCTATTTTCATCATAATAAATGTTGAAATATGATTTTTTTATGACGGACAACTTGGTAATTAGGACTAAATTATCAGAAGAAGTTATACATGGAAAATTTTCCCCTTGATTTTTCATTCTTAGACTAAACGCAACAAAAACCTTAGCCTGCCTCGAAAAATTATTGCTCTAATATAATAAAATTTAGATTTATCATGCTTGCAATAGATAATTTAGTTGCTGGCCTAAATCTTTTTTTTTTTTTAGTTGCTGGCCTAAATCTTGTATGGCTTCTTTTATGAATTTAGACCTAAGTTAATTATGTTGATTGAAAATGATTTACTAAAATTTGTAGTTTAATAATGGAATAGCGTTGGTTTAGTTGGGCTTTAATGTTAGAGATTTGGGCTTGACATTCAGGAGGGTCTAAAAGAAATCCTAGCTTAATTATGCATTTCTTTAGACCTTGCAGCATAATTAATTGGGGAATTTAATTTAACTGTGTTCTGCCAGATAAGTGGTTGCGTAAATGAGTAAAAACCAAAATTTGGGGAAAATTATCATTGAGATCAAGCTTAGCATACAAAAAACACAACCTTAAAAATTTAGAATGTATCCATAAAGCAAGTTGATAATCATAGAGACAATCATTGGGTTAATATTGCTTGTAGGATGCGTGGATGGTTATATCACTTTTCTTGTGTTAAGTGTCATTAAGATATATATAAGCACGATAATTATTTGTGGATAATTGGGTGCAGTAGGACTACATTTAATTACATACCTTAGCTTTGCGCTTGACATAGACTATTCAATATAAGATTCAAAATATTGAAGGACACATTATTTGTTCTAATGTTCAAAAATATTAAATGAATCCATGAAAAACACACATTTGAACTATGGGAGGAAACATTATAATCTTCCATAAATGTTTGCCACGGCAAATAAGAAGTTTGGCAGATTTCGGGTCTGTTTGGGATAATTTTCTAGCTACTTTACTTTTCGAATAACACCCATAATTTTGTTTGACTATTACTTTTAGAGGTAAACTTGAATTATGGAGGTCAACCATAGAGTCTCGAGATTTTCATTTAAGTAGATCTAAAATTGAATATATGGAGTATAATTTTAGTAGCAATAGACCTAGTGAGGGGATTGTGACTTTGGACGATCAAGTCATTAATAAGAGTACAATTTTTAGATATCTTGGATCTATTGTTCAGAGTATTGCTTAGTCAATCGAGCCGGCTCGAATAAATATTAATATTTTTTGAAATAATTTTATTTTATTTATTAAATTTAAATATTAAAAAAATTAATAAAAACTATATGTTGAACAATTCTTTTTTTTTTTTGAATTCTGACTAAGTTTTAAAAATCTCGCCTAATTTTTAAAAATCCCGCCTAAATTTAAAAACTCCCGCCGATGGATTCGCTAGTCGGCTCGAGCTCGTTTACAGTGAGATGAGCTCAAGTTCGAGCTCGCTTTCCAACTAACGAGCCGAGCTAAATAAGAGCCTAAACTTGACTCGACTCGTTTACACCCCTACTTTCCAATGTAGCTACCACATCATTTAAAATCGATTTAATCAGTTCAAGCTAACTACTATATAGGGTTTTGAATAATCTCTTTCTCAAAAGAATATAAAGAACATGAGCTCCTTCATCTTCACAACTTAGTTAACAAAGTCAACTAAGCTAACTCATTCATATTCAGCTTTTACATCATGCATCATCATTAGCCTTATCCTAACTATTTAAGGTTGACTTTAGGAGTCCTCATTTTTATTTCATTAATGTTTTTGATGAGGACATCGACAGATGCTACCGACATGTTAATCGACGAAGGAATCGCAGATCTACGGCCACGATTCAGCGCCTCTACTTTTGATTCAATTTTTCATGATATGTTATCTAGTTATTTATCGTTTTCCATTTTTACTCTTTGGGTAGTTGTTTTGTCATTGTAGACCAAAGGGCAATCTTGAACTTATTCTTTTCATGAGAAGAGACCTATATATAGTGGTCTCATATGTTGTATTTTTTTTTTAATGAATGCTTAATGAAATTTGGTTTCTTATTCTTCTTCTTGCATGAGAGCTAGAGAAGGGTGATTGAGCTCATGGTGAGCGAGTGTATTACCTACCAGTCGTTGGAAGAGTCCGCGACTCGTGGCTTTATTTTTATTTTATCTTTTCGTCTTCTTCTCCACCTCTTGTTCTTTTCCACGTCTACCCGCCAACCTCCTTAGCCCCACCGCCGGCCATCTCCAACCAAAATCATCCCATGCTTTCCCCTACCAAGCCAACCCGCCACATAGTTCCCTCGCCCCCACCCAACCCGGCGCCACTTCAATCCCCACTAGCCATGCTGTCGGCCACCCCATAATTTCCCTCATTATGGTGATCTCAACACCCTAATGACTTTCCATATTCACCCTATAAGAAAATAGAAATGATTTAATTCAATTTGAAATTCAAAATTTTGAATTTCAAATTCTTTCCATTTTTGAAATTCCTATTTAGAAAAGTTTTATTCAAGATTCCAATCTAAATTCAAAACAGATTGGATTTATTAGTAGCTTTCCTAATTCACTTTTCATCTTTGGAAACTCCCCAAATCCTCCCCCAATCCCCTCCCTCTCTCTCTCTCAATGCCGCCTGCCCTATCTTGATGGGCTCCCATTCAATGCTCATTAATTCCCGTAAACTCTATTTGAAATTTGAAATCAATTTCAAATAGATTCCCTCCAAAATTACTCAAAATCTGAAATTAATTTCAAATTTGGAGTAAATCTCATTCTCCTCCATCTAACTTAAACTCTCTCACCCGAACCACCCGCCCCCTCTCTCTCTACCTTGGCCGCCACTCTTCTTGCTCCCTCCCTAGGGAAGCTTTGGTTCCTCACAATATTTGAAGCCAAGAGAAGAAGACGACGCGCTCTCCCCATCTATTCAATGATGCATGGCCGATCCTGAGGTCGACCACGGATTTGTATTCGACGATTAAGGGAGGAGGGACATACTTGGATCTTTGTTCTTTGACGTCTCCTTTGGCAACGACGAAACAGTTGAAGACTACATCGACCGCATCTTGTTTCAACTGACGTTATCAATTGAAGAGCATCTTCTACAGGGACTTTGGGTAATCGTCGGTCATCCACCACCTCCACCACCAGCTACCTCCCCGTCAATGAAAGTCTTCGGCGTCGCCTCCTTCATCGTAATATCTTTCATCTTGTGGCTCGCTATTCTCCGCTAAAAGCCCACTAATCATTGTGAGAGAAGGACATCAAGGTGAACCTCTCGTTGTTAAGCGTTGTGTTATGTTATGAGTATCTAGCATCTACTTTTGTCTTGAACTTGGATTGAATTATTTGGTTAATCTCAATTGCATGTCTTTGGCCTAAGCAAGTCGATTTCTTTAAATTCTTACTTTCTTTTAAATTCAAGAAATAATTTGTCGTGAGCAAAGTTTTATTCAATTGTTCTTTTAATTTCCAAAGTAACTCCTAGAAGTTTCACATCAGTTTTGTTCTGCAAAAGGTGTATTGTTGAAAATTATATTCTTCTCAAATATTTTTGAACAACTTATATATGTATTACCTTAGATCTATAGCATTTCATTCCCAATCCTTCAAACCCAATTTTAACAGCTAATCTAATTGGAGCATTTTTTGCTCCTAATTATAAAAGTTAAACTCATCTATTTATTTTAAACCATCTCATCTCAATAGACATTACTCCAATCATCCCTTTAAATAAAATCATTAAACAATTTATCTTTTGTAATTTTATCACACGATCATCTTAATTTTCTCATTTTTCTTTGTATAATTTACCTAGCAATGACCATTTTTACTTCCCAAAACTCAAATCCATAAAATAAAGTAAACCTAATTATAGTTTTATAAAATTTAACATAAAGTCTCATTAATCTCCTCTAATTGCCTAATATTCACGAGGCACTTCTCTATTTTAACCACCCAATGATCAAGATACTTAAACTTACACACTTAAAAATTACTAATATTTTAATATTATGACTACCAATGGTTAATATCACACCTACTAAAATTGCAAATCATATACTAAATCTTTATTCTACTAATAGTATTTTATCATCTAAAAATTCTCTCCAATGTTTTCAAATTTTTGACATTTTCAAAAGATATATGATAAATTTAAGCAGCTATTTGCAAAAACATACACCATAGCTACATCACTTTGAATGTAATCCGTCAAAATTGATAACTCTTTCATCACTCCATAACAACTTTTAACATTATAGCCAATACTCAGATACATCTCTTTAAGAACATCAACAGACTTTCAGCATGCACATTTTTCCTTAAAATGCACCAAATCAATCCCCATAACACTCGATAGTATTCAGTTTTAGGATAAATAAAAAATATATGAAGACCATTTATCTGCTCGTATATTTTTCATTTTTTCCAATAATTATCTTATCATGAAAAATTGCATCCACTATAGATTTTTTAACATAGAACCAAATTATTTCTCTAAAATTGATGTATTTTCCCCATGTCTCTATTCAATCATTTTCTCCCATAAGTTGTTGATCATGAGTAATAAATCTGATGCCATAATCACAACAACCTTGCTTTAAAAATTGTTTACAACCTTATTGCATATCAATCTCTAGCCACTTTCAACATATACTTGCTTACAATGTTGTCGAGCAGCAATAATTGTGGAAATACATCTTATAAGAATTCAAAAATAATCAGGGTTAGGGTAGACTTGGTGTGCCTCAAGCAATTTTCTATGCACAAAGTGAAGATCTCCTTAAAGAACACTAGTTGATTGAAATTTAACAAAAGAACTGGAAAAAGAAAAGTAATGTATCATGATACTGGAGAAATGGAATAATTCTAACATATTTGAATTGTCGGTCTTATAAAATCTTTGGTCATGACATGTTGATTGTTTCAAGACTCCTTTGATATTATAAAAATTACCTCACATGAGCCTCTCATTGTTCAAGATAGTTCTATTGATCGGGTGTAGGCACATAAGACTTTTGTGTGCTTAATCCTAATGCTCAATTTGAACCTTCCAACTTGTTAAGAGTTGTTCTCTCAATCTTGTCCCCAATGATATGTTCTCATGCAGTAGAACCTACTCTAGCCTCCTCTTTTATGTTTGTGCCTTCCCGAGAAATTGTTGATTAATTGGACATCAATATCCCCCCTACTTCCCCATCTCTGATGTTTTAAGATGTGGTTGTCAGGCCAGCTGATACTTCAAGATTCATGTGGACAAGCTATCTTTCAGTCCATTCAGGGTCCCATACTCACACTCTCATTCCACCAATCCACCATATCATGTTACTATTGTGTTCCCAATACTACCCACGATTATTCTGATGCAGAGGTTGTTAATGATTCAAGCTTACATCGGTCTCAAGATTCTATCAGCTGTTTATCTCATTTAATAGATAAAAAGTTCTAGCTTGTTCTCCACGTCAAGACACAAGTAGGCAAAAAAGTTTTCGTCATCCTCCAGGCTTACTAGTTCTCTAAATTAAACTCTAACTCCTAAAGACTTTGGCATCCTTGACTTAGCAGGTATTTAAATGCGAGTCTAAAATTCCCTTTTCGAAAAGGTACAAATGTCAATAGCATATTCATAAATTAGATGACATGATAATGCCTACGAGAAAAAACTAATTCAAAGAAAATTTGAGTGAATAGCAAACCAATTACCTAAAAACTCTTAACATAATAAATTATCAACCTCAGTCGATGGTCAACACCCAGGGATTCTCTTCGCATTAAGCCTTCTTTTACCGCCTCGTTTCCTCATTTCTTGCTGCCCTTTTACTCAAATCTATGTTGCACGGATACTCCTATTTACGAGGCGTGCTGTATCGGATACGGATACGCCTCAGATACGGCACAGATACGTGTCGGATACGGCCTTGCCGTGTCCGATTAAAATATTATTTAAATTTGACTGGACACGCGTATCGGATACGCGTGTCCTATTAAAAAAAAAACACTGAGCCACGATTTACCCTTTTCTTTTCGACTTTCCACCGTTTTCGCTCAAAACACGGAGCAACATGTCTTTGCCCATCCTCACCAAAAAAATTTTTTTACCCACCCTGAAAAAAGAAGCTGGATCCGCCCCTGATTAGGCTCCTAGCATTTACCAAAGCATGATGTAATTGCTTCAAGTTTCCTCATTTTGATTCTCCCCCATGTTTTCCACTTAACCATTTTCCTCTTTTGCTCTACATGTATTACATTCAAACTTTTTTCTCCTATCGGCTTTCCATTTTTCCACGTCCTACTTAGTACAAACTCTTTCTCTCATCTTCTTAGTGTCTTTCTGATCCTCATCATGATGACTTCATATTAAAATAACAGAAGTTCATCACAAATTTGTCATACAATGTTATTCTTGGTCCATGAATTCATTTGGTAAGGCTTTCTAATCGTAAAGGGATTTGATTCTGCATTATTTCTATGACAAAAAAGGAATTTTCCATCAAGAAAATTATCTTACATTTTCTCTAATCTTCCTCTCATCACTTTTCTTAATGAATGCATGATTCTGCATTATCTCTGCAATTCATCCTATGCTGATGTCAGACAACTAGACTTCACCAGAGCATGACCAAAATGAGATGATTTTCCACATTTTAATTCACCTCTCCCAAGTTTTTCACTTCCCTACTTTAGTCCTCTGCATCTATTCCATTCTACTTTTATTCTCCTTTATGCTCTCCGCTTTTCCTCCTCTTAATCCAAACTCTTTCTCCCTTCTTCCTTGTTTCTTTCGGATCTTTGTCACGATGCCTTATATTAGCCATTACATTAATTTCATGGTATTCGATTTAACGATTTCTTCAGTATTATATCGTTTTGTGAAAATTTGTTATTCCTTGTTATTAGTCTATGAATTCTCAGTAAGACTTTTTACTCAGTAAATTATTTGACTGTCGCCTCAACGTAATGATCTCTACAGGTGGTTTTCAACTCTAGTGAAACATAACATAAGCAAGTTATTACCAACATGTTGCCATGCCACCACCATATCAATAATGATCAACAAGTCAAAACATCGACATTAATTCTTATTGGGACACGAATCTCACACATTTAAATGTCCTATCTGAAATGTAGGAAAGAAAGGTTGGAAAAGGCAAGGCTAGCAAAAGGGAGTAGGTTGCACAAGAAAATTGATATGCAAAAGATTATGGAAAGTCCACATTTTGGTCATTAATAATGATCTGAGGAAGATTATGTGTAATTTTCTTTTCGTTAAATGAATGTTTAAAATTTGTGTTGTAGACTATTTTCGTAAATATTATTTTGTTACTTTTGGGACTTTGCATCTATTTAAAGCTACTTCCTCTTGCATTTTACTCACTGATTAATGAGATTTTAGAATTTTAGTTTTTCTTTCGGGAACATGTTTAGCTAAGCATTTTAGATGGTGCTCTGTAATTAGAATAAAAAACCGTAAACGTAAAGAACATGTTTAGCTAAGCATTGTGATAGGAAATACTTGAGTTCGCAAGTAACTCTAAGGTAATACTTGAGTTCGCAAGCAAACCTAATCAAGATTAGCACAAAAACAGAGGAAAAACTGCTGTCCCAGCAGTTTGACAGCACCCTCGCAGCAGATTTTTTTGCACCAAACAGTGGAAATAAGAGAAACGAAGCAAGATCTTCACTAGTAGATGCAAGAAAACAAAGAAAGATACAATGTTCTTCGATTCGAGAGGAAGAACAACTCTCCACAAGTCTCTAGCAAACCCTAGAGCCCAAGCACACAATGAGATCTCAAACTTTTCATTCAAATTCAAGATGAGGACCTAATTCCCCCCTTTCCCCCTCTTTAACTCTCATCCCCATACAAAATCCCTAAACAGCCCTTCTATTCAAATTCCCCCCCCCTTTCCATTCAAATTTTTCCTCCAACCCTTGAATTAACTCCATGTGGGGCCCGCCTAGAGTAAGTAAGGACCGGAGGGGCCCGCCTAACATTACTCCCTTCCCAAAGACTCACCTTGTCCTCAAGGTGAAATGAAGGAAATTGATGTTTCATTCTTTCAAATGGCTCCCATGTAGCATCAAATTCGGGGAGCCCTTTCCATGCGATCAACACCTCTTTGTTTCCTTCCTGGTCAAGTCTCACATCTTTCAGCTCCAGAGGTTCTAGGATCACTTCCATCTCCTCAGTTAATGTTGTTGGCAGTTCAGCACTGGTTGCATACTCCCCAATGGCTTTTCTCAGCTGTGATACATGAAATACTGGATGTATAGTGGCCGAAGGGGGTAATTTCAAACGGTATGCCACTGCCCCAATTTTATCTAATATCTCATAGGGGCCAAAATACCTTGGGGATAACTTCTCATTTCTTCTGTTGGCCAAGGTCCTCTGTCTGTAGGGCCGTAGTTTTAGAAATACCTTCTCACCTACTTCAAATTGGATATCCCTTCTGTGTGCATCCGCCTGTTTCTTCATGATCTGTTGTGCCCTCATCAGATGTTTCTTCAACTCCTCCAGCATCCTATCCCTTTCTTCCAAATGCTGCTCTACTGAAGATACGGGTGTGCTGCCCCTTCCATAATGCACCAAATGTGGTGGATCTCTTCCATATAGCACTCTAGGGTCTGTGTCTGGAAGGGAAAGCTTTGGCATGGTATCAGTGGTGTGACAGGAGGGAGCCCATCCGGAGCTGGAGAGAGTTCAAGGATTGCTTATTAGAGCGTTTCTGAACCGACGGGGAAGGAGACTTGAGCAATTCTTTTCCTTAACTCAAGAAGGGACTGTGGCAGATTATCGGGATCGGTTTGAGTACTTGGCTAGCATATTGGATCACATTTCAGAGTCAGCCTTAGAAGGGAACTTCATGAAGGGGCTGAAACCAGAGATCCGAACAGCGGTCATGGTACTGGAGCCGAGGAACCTGGGAAAGGCTATGGAGCTGGCGCAGTTGGTAGAAGATCAGAAGAAAACAGAAAGAGGGGCTCGAGGAAACTGCTCATGAGGCTCTTACAGGACGACGACCACTCTTCTAACACCCAAGGGGCCTGCATCAGACAACAGTAATGAGACCACCCGGGAGAAGCCAGTAGGAGGGAGTGGGGAAAATTTCAAGAGGCTGATGGAGAAGGAGATGCAGGATAAAAGGACAAAGGGGTTATGCTTCAGATGTGATGAGAAGTACATGCTAGGGCATAGGTGCAAGAACCGAACTCTTCAGGTTCTCCTTGTCTGTGAAGACGAGGAAGACGAGGGATGTGGGAGCAGATCTGGAGAGGAGGAAAAGTTGCACCTGGATGTGGCAGAAGTATCTCTGAACTCTGTAGTGCGGTTCACTCCGAGTCACACTATGAAAGTGAAAGGAGAGATAGCTGACTGTGAGCTGGTGGTGCTAATTGATAGTGGGGCTACCCACAATTTCATTTCCACTCAGGTCGTCAATCAACTGGGAGTGAAATTGGTGGACATCGGTTGTTATGGGGTGATGATTGGTACAGGAAAGGTGGAGGAAGGCCAAGGAATTTGTAAAGGAGTGGTGTTGACCATCCAGGGGATTCAAGTAAGGGAGAACTTTCTCTCACTAGAGTTAGGAAGCACTAATGTCATCCTGGGGATGAAGTGGTTACAAACCTTGGGGGATACCAAGGACAATTGGGGAGCACTCACGATGGAATTAATGGTGGATGGGAGAAGGGTAGTCATAAGGGGAGATGCAGGGCTATCCAAAGCCATCACAACACTCAAGACCATGGTTAAGGACGTACAAGAGGTGGGGGAAGATTATCTAGTGAGACTACACAGATTGGATGCAATCAGATTGGAAGAGGGAGGGGATGTTTCCCTGTCCGTTCAGCCCTTGATTCAGCAATATAGTAACGACTTTCAGTCACCTCAAGGATGGCCACCTCCATCGGAACACGAGCATATCTCCACCTTGAGGACAAGGTGAATTTTCGGGAGGGGAGTATTGTTAGGCCGGTCCACTGGACTGGTCCAGTCGGTCCGCACGGGACCGGCAGAGGCGCGAACAGGCGGGATCTCCGCCTCCTGCAGAGATCGGGCGGGCCGACAGCTCAAACAGAGCGTTTTAGGAAGGATTTTTGGGGGGTTTCAGAGAGAAATTTGAATGTAGGGACTGTTTAGGGAATTTCTTTTGATTTGTATGCATTAAATAGTTGATTTTGCTAGGGTTTGAGTATCTTGAATTTGGCAGAAATTTGAAATCTCTTAGATTTAGGTTTTCTTTGGGCTCTAGCGGCGTCTAAAGATTTGGGAGAGATCGATCCTCCTCTCGAATTGAGGATCAATTGTATCTTTGTTGTTTTCTTCTTCTTCTAGTGAAATACAAGATTTTATGTGACTTTTCTCTCCGTTTTCCCGCGATTTCTCACTGTTTTCTTGAGAAAAACTGCTGTCCACTGCTGTAAACAGCAGTTTTCTGCTTGTTCTACTTCAGTTTTTGCTAGGAACTACTTGAAACCGAGTATTTCCTATCAACATCTTATTTAGCAACTCTTTTTTGGAAAGCAATCCATTATATGAGACTATAACAGAAAATTAATTAGTTTCTTTACTGATGCATCAAACGCTGTTTGTAGAAAAGGGTTGCAGAATCCTCAGGTAACATATAAAAGCTGAAATACCTCATCACCATCAGCACAATGTCCTCGGAGGAAACCATCACATAAAGGAGCGTTAGCATTGACCTTTACATGTCTATAAGGGCAATTTATGTTGGTGCATAGTCCTGTCAAAAGAACATTCAGTTATGGAGGTCTATGTAATCCACAGTCAATATTGAAATAAATGATAGGGTCGGATAACCTTTCAGAAAGTATGAACAGTCTGGCATTCTTTCTGGAATAATCTGTATGCAAGTTTAATTTAAAAAAACAAAGGTTTAACATCACATATGATTTTCATGGATAAACAATAAAAAAAAAGTTTTAAAACATACAAGCCAAATCACATCTAACCTTATGGGTTAACTTGCAGTTGGCATCAGAACATTGACCTCTAAGAAATTTAGCGCAGATGGCAACCTTAGCAGGGTCATGAATGTATGGGCATTTCCTTCCACTTTTATTGCACTTGCCAAACCGTGTAAAAAATAGGCAAAACTGACGTTTCTGAGCCAACCTTAACCTAGCTGAGTGCAAACTCCACCGTACTTTCTCATTAGCTAGAATACGTTTAAGTTTCTTTGGATCTCTAACAAGCTGGTTGCCATTGCCAATTCGAACATACCTAGCAAAATCATAAACAAGCGATTATAATATGTAAACAACCACGAAATTAACTCCAAAAGAGAGGTTGTAAATAATACTTAATCATGAGAAATAGATGAACTTACTCATTATTTCCAATGACTAATCTCCTAGGAACAAAAGATATCTGACTGCTGTTGCCAGGTTGCTGACTTGCAGGAGATGATGAATGATCATCTAATTTGTAAATAGACATTAATTCAACAAGAACAAACTTCAGAAAGGAAAACACTTCTAGATAACACAAAATATGCTATAAATAATGATCAAAGCAAAAAAAAACTTTTACCCTGAGTACCATTATTCACCATGTGAGACTACATTAGTATGACAACTATGTTCAAGAATAAATTTAACAAAATATAAGAAGGTGATTTATAAAAATCACAACCAATAAAAAAGTTTGCTTCAATCATTTGAACTGAGCTAAGAAAATTATTTTAATTAATCATTCAAGTTAAGATACATAAGTTCATTGCAAGTGCAATATTTTAGAAGTAAGCCTACAGTTTCAGAATTTCTAGAGATCTATTACAACCCATCTAGCACCATAGTACAGAAGATTAACTTGCAAGAACACTCTTATTATGCCAACTCCAAATGATCTAACTATGCACAAAGGTTTTTATAGGTTATGTTAGCTTCTCAAACAAATGCTCTTACATGAAAAGAACCTTTAACATTGATCCTCTAGTGGTAATCCTTACAAATTATCAGGAGAAACGCTTAATGAAAGAAGTTCCATTTGACAGCTGAGAAACGTTAATACAGATTCCCCAACAAAGGTTTTCTAGAGCAATTTCATATCCACAGTAATTAGTTTAACATGAAAACAGTAAAATATTATTAAAAAACGAGATAAAAAGAAACTAAATTGTACCAAAACAATACAAACCTGGTATCCTTAACAATGTCCGCATAGATGAGTCCATTTTATATCGAGCTGAACCAACACGAAAGATGCGTTCCCCTGTCAACAAAGTGCTTAAATTTTGGTCGTGTCTGAATATTTAAATAAATACAGCAATGCTTTCTCAAATCTTAGAGTATAGTTAAAATAAAGAAAGACGAAAACAAAATCATATTATCAAATATGTTATAAGTTTTAAAATTGAAACAATTAACAAAGCATAATAAAATCATGGAAAATGAATGCAACATTATAAATTGGACATGGTTGCATTTTCAAGCAGATGTCTAGTTACAGGAATGGAAGTAAGATAACTAAGTCAGATAAAAATGTTAATAAAGAACACTCTAAACATTCCACATGAAGCATGTAACTAAGGTTTCGTTTGGGACGATTTTTTTATTGTTTTTTAAAATAAAGTTTTAGTACAAAAATTAAAAATTTTATACTAAAACTCTATTTTAAGAAGCAATAAAAAAATTGTCCCAAACGAAGCCTAAGACAACGTAAACAAAATTTCCAAACGTTAGTTGAATTGCCATAATAAATAAATCCACAAACCATCAATATTTTCAGCTAAATATAAGTATTTTAAAGTTGTATAGAGCATCATTTAAATCACCTTGTTTTAGCTCAATGCCTAAAGTTGACCTGCAGGTTAAACTAGCTTTGTTCTTCCCATTACCACATGAAGATTTACTTCTTTTCCTCTCTCGTTTTTTCCTCTCCACCTCAGCAACTGCCAATGTAGCTTCCTACAAATATGCATGAGAACTCCAACGTAAAGCAGCACATGATTAATATATATTTTGATAACACAGACATACTAACAATTCCTAGGAGCATACATGATTTCACAGCAGAGTGCAAATAAAGACAGCTGAAGCCTATTGATGTCTGTGTACACAAAATGAATCAAAATAATATGCAGGGCAAGAACAAATTCCGAATAAGCCCTATAAAATAGCCATCTTATTTCTCAAAAGCATCCACAAAATTTGAATTCAAAAACTACAAGTTCTAAGGCATTGCACGGCTCATGCAAATTTAAAATAGAAAAACAAAACTAATCCTTGCTTCTCAAATAATATAATCATCAGCTCTTTTGGTTCCAAGAAAACAGACGTGTCCCCTGCTTACAAAACTCATCCATTAATTTGTAAACATATGCAAGTCTTTACTAGTTCATTTCTCCAAGAAATAATCATCAATCTGAAACTAATGCAGGAGTTCAAGAGTTTCATGAAGCAAAGGTCCAAAACTAAAAGAACACCATTTAAAACCAAAAAACGACAAGTACAAGCAAAAGAATGTATCAACACAAAAAATGTACCTCACTAGCCTTCTTTGAACGTTTTTCTATGGATTTTGACCATTTCAGACTAGATCCACCAATGCTTACTACTCCAGCTTTTCGAAGAGAGAATCCACTAGTAGATACTTCATAGATTGTATTCCTTTTCCTCAGACACTGCAATTTCCGGCTGAATGAATGAAGAGAGAGACATTACTAATACAACAAAGCAAATAAAAGGTTCGAAAAGCAGTTCATTTACAGAAAAGAAAAATAAACACAAGGAAAAGCTTCTTTTTAAAAGATGTAGACCACCTGATCAATGAAACTGAGGATCTACTTGAAATAGGAATGCTGTTGGGTATCATAAGGCTTTTCCAGTTTACTGCTCTCTTCCATGGAAATATGTATGGGAAAACCCTCCGACAACCAAACGCTGCAATGCATTTTTGGGACAATTTGTCCCCACTCAACGTCCACACTAGAGAAGATCTTCTTGGCATTTTTGCTTTTTGAAGAACTGCATAAGTGAAATCCACCACACAACATAAGCCAAGATTTCAAAAAGTCGGTGGTGATGCTCATAAAATATTAGAAGCCTCCTCAGGTATTTAAGGAAGAAATCAAAATAAAAAATAATGATACTATGTACTAGTCGTACATGATGCCATTTTGGAAAGAAACAGAACATGCAAAATCTTTCAACGTTCTTGGAAAAAAAATGTATATGAAAGACACCAAGTGCGAGAGAAATGGCACAGCTATTTACAAGAATTATTTGAAATTTAGGCTAGCTGCAATTCTTCTAAACCAAATATTTGATTCAATAAACTGGATAACTGACTGCACTTGAAATCTGCAACCCTTTTAAGTGCCATTGCCCACCGTATAACAGTTTAGGGACCAACAAAAGATGGCAAATGGAAGAAAATAATAAAAACATTGCTATGGGGTAAAATAAAAAGAAATGAGGATTGATTCACTCATAATAAACACTACCATTGCCATCTCCCAAATCCTAGACGAGAAAAGTGAAGGGTTGCATCAGGAAGTCGACAGCAAGTGTGAAAACTTGTCGAATAATCATGACATGAATCCTTTAATCCATTGTATTAATGCTAGGGAGTTCCATAGAAGCGATGCGTTGTATGGCCTGAATACATCAACAAGTATGCAAGGGCCGCTTCACTGACGCCCATATGCAGTGGTAAATAGGCAGGGGTTTTCACATCATGGATGGATGTGGGCAAAGAAGCAATTCCATGAAACTAAAATTAAGATGGAACTTGGAAAATAGGTTCCCTTACAAGCAAATAATGGAATTAATGGATATTATGATTTATAAGAAAATAAAAATTCTATGCATTTGGGAAACTTAATGGGTATGAGAGAAGGCTAAGGATATTGATAATTAAAATTTTAAACTATGATATTCTGGTAGGAGTCCTACTAGAAATGGTGTGCAATTCCATAAAACTAAAATTAAGATGGAACTTGGAATATAGGTTCCCTTACAAGAAAATAATATAATTAATGGATATTATGATTTATAAGAAAATAAATATTCTATGCATTTGGGAAAACTAAATGGGTAGGAGAGAAGACTAAGGAGATTGATAATTAAAAATTTAAACTATGATATTCTGGTAGGAGTCTTACTAGAAATAGTGTGTGTGATTATAGACAAGAGTTTGAAGGATAGTGTTGTAAAAATTAATAGAATTAGATATAACATTATAGTTTTAAAGATTGTTGTTGATACTAGGATTATTAATATTATAAGTGATTATGCTTCTCAAACAAATTAGGATATATGTTAAAAATTAAAATTTTGGAATGACTGAGAAAATTAATACAAAAGATACTGCTCGAAGAAAGAATTTTTATTGGAGGATATTTAAATGGACAATAGGTAGAGAGGTAGATGATTTTAAAAGCATTCATAGTGGCTTTGGGTTTAGAACAATTAATGAAGTAAAACCAAATTAAATTTTTCTTTAGCTTATGATTTTATAATTGCTAATATCTTATTTAAGAAAAGAAAAGAGTATCTCATCACTTATAAGAATTGATATAATAAAACTCAGATTGATTATTTTCTTATAAAAAAAATAGATCATTTAGATTGCAAAGATTGTAAAATTATTCCAAGTGAAAATTTATGTACCCAACATCGCTTATTAATTATGGACTTTAAGATGAATGTGCAAAAAATAAAAAATAAATTAAAACGTTGTTCTAGGATTAGATGGGGGCACTTAAAAAATATTAAGAAAAATACTTTTGGAAGTGGGATTATAGATCTTAAGATTTTATCTACGCATGAGGAAGCTAATGTTATGTGAAAAAAAATAGCTAATGATAGTAAGGGCCCATTTGGTTTAGCATCACAACTATTTGCTTTATAGAAACTGTTAAATGGTTGTTTATGGCGTTGTGGCAGAAGCGGGTTAGGAAACTTTCTGCGGCCCATCACTGCTTCCCGCGGCCTATCACTACCTCTTGCGGTTTGCTACTTTTCGCAGTTTTGAAGGGCAAAAATGACATAAATGACAACTTTGTGCGAGAGTACTCGATCATTTCAGCGATAGTCACATCCTCATCTCCACTTCCGTAGCTCCCCTCATGCCATTATGATCACGCTAGTCATCTGCACAGCCGATTATCTCAGGGGTCGCTTCTCATCACAATCCCATCTTCATCCTCGTCTCCACCAAGCTGCACCATCCGCTTGACTCACATGAAGGTTTATTGGAGTTTGCTTGGAGGTTGCTCGTAAGCTCAGCAACTTATTTTGAACAAGCACATGCTTCTTAAGCCAAGGTACCGTCGTGACTTTCGCTCATTTACGATCGTGACTTTCGCTCATCTGCGATTACTCTATTATTTATTTCAGTAAATTTCTTCCTTCATATTTATAATTTTACTCCACAATTTCTCTATGAAAATCAATTTTCTCTTAACTCATCTTTCCCCAAATTTCCCCTAAAGAGCAAGATGAATCAAAAGCTATATCTCAACTTTTCCCTATTTTTAACTTCCAAAAATCTGACGCTGCTATCTCACATTAGTTTTATCTATCTTTAATTAACACTTTTGTTTTGTTCTACAGTGTATTTAATTTCTCATAGAAACAACACCTGCTTAGTGATATTTCATCATAAAAACAACTGCCATCTCAACTTATTAACACCTTTGTTTAGTGCTGCAATTCAAAACAACAATTGCTTTTTGCTAAATTTGTGATTGTGGTTAATTTCACTGACTAATTAATATCACCAAAAAAGGAAAATCAGAACCAAGCTTAACAATAATTTCACATAGCCAAGCTTAAAAATAATTTCTCATAGCCAAGCTTAACATTAATTTCTCATAGGATGAGGATCATTAAGAAAATTTACAAGAACAATTTCTCATAAAAACAAAATTAGAACCAATATTATTTTTCATAAATAATAATATGCTTTTACATATACAACAAGATGATCAAGTTTTATTTTCAAGAAGATTTAAGCGTTGTCTTTTGGTTCAGGTTGTTTTTTATTTTTGTTGTTGAAGCAGCTGGTATTTTACTAAAATAGCCTTGAAATTCATATAGATATATTGCAGATTATATACACTATTGTAAATGTTACAAATAATTATCATGTATTTTAAGCTGTAGAATTACAAAAAAAATTCACAACCCTTACCATTTATTTATAATATAGCAATTAAAATATTAAATGGGTAAACCAAAAGATGGTGGAGCATCTACAACATAGGAGAAAGATGAAAAGATGATATTTAGTGATTTATGTTTAAGAGAGATTGAACTTGACAATCGACCAACAATACACTTCGATAAAGAGGCCTGGATGAATTTAATGAAGAATTTTTATGAGAAAACTAGAAGAGAATATGATAAAGTGTAGCTAAAAAATAAATGGGACCAGTTAAAGAAATATTGAAAATTATTTAAGAAGCTGAAGCATGGGTCAACTGGATTGGATTGAGATCTTAGAAGAAAAATCGTTGATGCACTTGATGAATGGTGGAATGAAAAATTAGAAGTGAATATTGATTGCATACATGTTAATCTATTTGTTTCTTTCAACCTTCATATTATATATTTGAGTTCTATAAATTGATTTTTTCTTTGTAGGTTGTGTCAAATGCTACATTATGGCATTAATCCTGAACTTGAACATAAGCTTGATTTGATGTTCATGGCGTTGTTATTACTAGAGATTATGCTTGGATTTCCAACCAAGGACTTGACCATAAAAATGTTCTTAGAGATACTAAACACGTTGATATTGCTAGTGACTATTTTGAAGACCCTCATAAATTTCATTAGCATTAGTGACTGTAACTAGTTGAAATGACCTTCTATAACTTCAACTGCTATAAGGAAAAATATATTTGGATCCATATTTCTACGAAGTCAAATTACCCAGCTTGTCAATTCATGTACAAACATTACCTCAAGAACTAATGCATCACATTCAATAATTGAGACACTATCGCTTTCTGCTATCATTAAAGTTCTTGAACAAGTAACAGAAGCAACTGAGGACATGCCACTTTATTTCTTCTCTACAAAGCTTAATGAGGATTCAACTAAGAGAAAAAATTTTATATCAATTTGTCCTGATCGAAGAGTTTATTATCTTCATTACTGTTATGAAAATTATGATAGAATAACATCATAGTTTGATAGATCGTTACAGTCAATCACTTTGTAGTGTCTTCCTATAAGTACACATTAATGTTGTAGTTTGAACATATGATATGATGGATTATGTTGTTATATTAATATTTTTTACATCAAGCATACTGTTATTATAATATTTATCAATTGAGTCCTAAACTTGTTTCTATTTGTACTCCGGATATTATATTTCCTGAAATTTTCACCTTAGTTATGTGAACTGCCTGTTTGAACATTGCTATTTTTTTGACTGGTTTGAACTATAAATTTTTCATCTGGGATCCCTTTTTTTTGTTTTCATCATCTGCTCTCTATCAAGTTGTGGAGCTTATTTCTTTCCCAAAGAATAAAATGCATTAGGTAGGTTTTGTCGTTGGGCTTAATCTTTGATTCAAAGAAATTACTGATATAATTCACAGCAATCAAGTTATGTGGAATAGGTGAATTTATATAAAATTCTTTATTAATTTTATGCTTTGAACTTCTTTTTTCTTACTTTTACACTCTAGACATTTCAATATATTTTCGCATATTTCCCTATCTAATATCATCGACATGCTTGATCTTTTCTGTGGTGAAAATTCCTTTAGGTGCGTTATAGCCCAAATCAAATCCAGAGTTTGCTTCCTGTAACTTACCAGTTAGTTCATTCCATTTCATTTTTGTTATATCTCTTATTGGCAGGATGGTATGGGCTATGATTTCATCATGAAACACAGTTCTTGAAGCTCTCATGACTACTAATTAAGATTCAAAAAGAAATGAAATTTGGGTTCTTAGTAGAACTTCCAAGATAATTGTTTCTTCCAGTTCAGCAGTTTGTGGCAGATTCTTTAATTTATACGGTTAAAGTTAATTAAATAGTTTATAGAGGTTGATCTTTGCTGTTGTTAAATAGTATTTATATTGGTTGTCTTATCAATTATTATCGTTAACGGTTTGTATCGTCTCTGAGAAAGTAGAAGCCCTCTTTTTATCTGTATTGATGTAATATTCTGAAGAGTTAAATGTTTAAATATTGCATATTTACAGAATTAACCTTTAAGTATTTTTATTCAATAATACATCCTTTCAATTTATATTCAATACTTAAATTGGCTATTTGGCATATTGCAAGTGTAAATGAGCTTACTCAAATTTGAGCCATCTATTTTTATAAGTTTGAGCATGATTTTGAGCTCAATTATATGAATTTGAGTAATTTCCAAGCTCAATAACTTCTATGCTTATTGATTTGTGCTACTTTGATTATATAAATAACAGTAAATGAATAATTTTTATATATATTCATTATATATATATATATATATATATATATACATAAATAGAATGTAATGGGAATACAAATGAGTCACCCAATATTGCAAAACAAAAAAATTATATTTGCGACCAATGTTTAAAATTGCACAATTAAATATTGAGGCGTTTTTTGTTTGTAAGCCAAGGTGTAAGCCTCAAGGCGTTTTGAGGCGTGAGCCTCAAAATAAAAAATTGTGTTAAGTGCAAATAAATGTTAAAAATAAATTTTTTATATAATTCTCAAATAATATGTTAAAAAATGACATTATCTTTCTATTGAACTATGAAATAACACAATGACATATATATATGAAACAAAAAATTGCACAAAAAATAAAGTAACTAGTGATAAATTACATGAAATATACTTGAAATATAAATATTACATTAGCAAAAAAAATATTAAATATAGAAATTGCATAAAAGTATCATATAACATTAAATTTAACTTCAAATTCTTTCTTTCTCAGTTTTCTACTCATCTACATTTAATTTCTAAAAAAGACTGAAAAGTTGGAAACAACTACAAAACCATCTATTTTGTCATCACTGAGGGGATCTTTGTTTGAGTTGTCATTATAACAAATTGATCTCCCGTATCATCTGTGGAGTCCAATGCCTCCCAATATGCTTCTTCTTCATTTATTTCAGGCATCCTTCTTTTTCAAAAATATTTTTCATCAACATAAAGATGAGATTAATACTCCAAAATTTTTAGAGGTGGTGGTTTGCAGCTTTCAAGTGATCCTTGACAGAGGCTATGACGTTGATGGTTGTGGTGAAGACGACGGGTTGGAGGTTAAGGTAGTTGAGAGGAAGTTGTTGCGACTTGAGGGTATAATGAAGTGTGAATTGTTCAGGGCTACTTTAGGATTTATGTGAGTTTTAATATATATATAGGGTGAGGCGTAAGCTTCACGCCAGCGAGGTGAGGCGCGCGCCATAAGGCGAACTTCAACCAAGTCGAGGCGCGCCACAAGGCGACTTATAAGGACAACCATGCATGGAATTATAGATGTCAAGTAGGAAGCGGTGATAAGACGTATGTTTACTTGAAATATAATAATTATGAGAATGTGGTAAAAGGCCATGTGACATGTGCCAAAGTGTTTGATCCAATTAATGAGGGAATTAAAGCATACATGAATAAGTCAACAATGTTGAAGCATGCAGCATAGCAATAGTTTGATGACAAAGTTGATGTTGACTCGTATTACAGGTGCGAGTGAAGTGGTTGGAACTTGCAACCTCATTGCAACCCATGTCTTGTAGGGTTCAAGGGGGTCCCATAGATCACTGCATGACAAATCCTCCACATGAAAAATCCGGCGGAGGATAGATATGGTGATAGGTCTTCTGCATCACAGAGGTTGTCCCTAAAGACTGCTAGAGAGGCACAGACACAAGAATGGATTGATATAAGGAGATTTTTTATGAGATTGCTATCGCTTTTAATGTTGCAACCTCCCCTATTTACTATAACATTATTTATTCCATTGGAGCCTATGATCGAGGGTTGAAATTAGGGGGTGTAAATGAGTCAAATCGAGCTCGAGTCGTGCCTAACTCGAGCTCGACTCATCAGCCAAATCGTGAGCTCGAGTCGAGCTCAAAGTGTGTGCTCAAGCTCGACTTGAGTCAATAAAGACAGGCTCACGATCCAGCTTGCGAGGTTGTTGCAAAAATGTAGGACGAGGTGATGTTCACCACTTGAGAAGAAGAATGACTTGTAATTGTTGCAATTTTTTCTCAGGAGAAGATGCCTTGAACAAAAGTTTCTTGGAATAATAAATAAAAGCTATAATTTTTTCTTCCTTGGTAATATTGTTATAGTTTATATATATATATATATATATATATATATAAAAGTTTATATATATATATATATAGGGTGAGGCATAAGCTTCACGCCAACGAGGTGAGGCGCGCCATAAGGCGGACTTCAACCAAGTCGAGGCGCGCCACAAGGCGACTTATAAGGACAACCATGCATGGAATTATAGATGTCAAGTAGGAAGCGGCGATAAGACGTATGTTTACTTGAAATATAATAATTATGAGAATGCGGTAAAAGGCCATGTGACGTGTGCCAAAGTGTTTGATCCAGTGAATGAGGGAATTAAAGCATACATGAATAAGTCAACAATGTTGAAGCATCCAGCATAGCAATAGTTTGATGACAAAGTTGATGTTGGCTCGTATTACAGGTGCGAGTAAGTGGTTGGAACTTGCAACCTTATTGCAACCCATGTCTTGTAGGGTTCAAGGGGGTCCCATAGATCACTGCATGACAAATCCTCCACATGACAAATCCGACGGAGGATAGATATGGTGATAGGTCTTCTGCATCACAGAGGTTGTCCCTAAAGACTGCTAGAGAGGCACAAACACAAGAATGGATTGATATAAGGAGATTTTTTATGAGATTGCTATCGCTTTTAATGTTGCAACCTCCCCTATTTACTATAACATTATTTATTCCATTGGAGCCTATGACCGAGGCTTGAAATTAGGGGGTGTAAATGAGTCAAATCGAGCTCGAGTCGTGCCTAACTCGAGCTCGACTCATTAGCCAAATCGTGAGCTCGAGTCGAGCTCAAAGTGTGTGCTCAAGCTCGACTTGAGTCAATAAAGACAGGCTCACAATCCAGCTTGCGAGGTTGTTGCAAAAATGTAGGACGAGGTGATGTTCACCACTTGAGAAGAAGAATGACTTGTAATTGTTGCAATTTTTTCTCAGGAGAAGATGCCTTGAACAAAAGTTTCTTAGAATAATAAATAAAAGCTATAATTTTTTCTTCCTTGGTAATATTGTTATAGTTTATATATATATATATATAAGTTACAACATGCAACACCTTTATATATTAAAAAAATGCAACATATTGCACCTTTATTTACTCCTCTATTTGAAAGTTGTAACTTATTGTAGCTTTTTTCCCGGTAAACAATGAAAAATTTAATTTTTTATCAAAACAAATTCCTAACAACTATTGCGAGTCAGCTCGCAAGCTCAAGAGTTGAGCCTTGTCAAGCTCAAACTCGAGCTCGAGCACGTTTAATAAACGAGCTCAAGTTTAAGCTCGATTTAGAGCTCAAGGCTTGTTAGTACTTATAGGTCTATAAGTGTAAAATTTATGGTAAAGAATAAATACTTATAGTGAACTCCCTGTGATACATATTGCATAGATTTGGTCCTTGCAAAACTTGGGGAACTACCAAAACATAAGAATGCACTGACCAAAATAAAAAATATAAGCAAATTTATATATAATTATTTTTAAGTTTTGACACTTATTAAAAAATTTTCAAAAAATAAAATATTGAGGCATGCAACAACAAGAATTTTCATTGACTATTTGATTTTATAAAGCATGTTAGAGGCAAGACAGCCTTTGGAGACTATGTTCACTTCAACATTTCGGTTGAATTGTGCTTGAACAAGAAAATCTAAGGAAAAAGAAATTAGAAAGTTTGTTTTAAATCACATATCATGGTAGAGTGTGGTTCATGCTATTACAACCACTAGGCCACTAATATATCTTTTGAAAATAATGGATGCTAAGAAGAAGCTTGTAATGGTTTCATATGTAATGATATGTAAGAAGTGAACGACCTAATTGCCCAACTCTTAGGAGGAAAGGAGGGCAACTATAAGAAAATTTGGGACATTAAGAATAAGGAGATGTTCATTAGATTGTAGAAGGCAGAAGACATAAATTCAAAGAGATGTCAAGGTAATTTGAGTTTGTTTTTTTTTTTTTTTGCTGGAAAAAAAATTATATAACAAAATGATTCATATTATAGTTCTACTTATTATACTCATTTTTTATACCTCGGTTGAGTGGTGGATATAATTTGATAATAACACTCACAACTACAACTTTTCACTACTAAGGTTTTAGGACTAAAGTATTTTTTATCTAAATGTGAACGCAACTGGAGCAGATATAATTAAGTGCATAAGAATAGGAGAAATAGTTTTTCAACCCTCAGGATGAATTCTTGGGTGTACATCATGTACAATAAGAGACTAAAGGACAGATACTTAAAAATAAGGTTGAAGGATGATGATAATCCTTTCCTTTGTGAGGTTATGACATCGATGATTAGTGTTTATGCATGATGAATTGGCAGTATCACCATCTGAATTACAAGAAGATTTGAACATTGACTTTTTATGATAATAGAAGCAAAACATATGCATCAATCACAAGTAATCAACAAAAATAATTAAAAAGAAAATATATATAAAGAATAATTTTAATTTTTTTAAGTTTCTTTAATTTGGAGTATTATTTTTCATCTTTATATTGATAACAAATATTTATGGAAGAGAAAAATAATCCAAATTGATGAAGAATAAATAGATTGGGAGACATTGGACTGTACAAGTGAAGAGGTATGAGAGAAAGCAAATCATTATTATGACTCAAACGAAGACCACCTTAGTACTGAGAATGCAAATGACTTTTGAGTTTTTAGTTATTGTTATACTAATATTATTTTCTTTAGAAATTATATATGAATAAGTATGAAAAAAAGAAGGAATTTGGAATTGAACTTAATGTTATATGATACATTTAAGTCATTCTTATATTTTATGTTATTATGTATTGTGATGTTAGCATTTCTATCTCACGCAACTTATCACTTGTCACTTTACATCTCGTACAATTTTTCATTTCATATATATGTCAAATTGTTATTCCATAGTTCAATAAAATATTAATATATTATTTGGCTATCATACAAGAAATCACTTTTAACCTTCATTTTTACTTTACGCAATTTTTGAATATTAAAGCTTATGCCTCAAAATGCCTTGAGACTTATGTCTTACCTCACGGATGACAAACACCACAATACCTACTTACACAATTTTAAACCTTGCTCGTCCCATCATGTCAGTTAGGACTTCACCCAAAACCTATGATGCACCGACACTTCTCCTCAAAGAGGCGTGCAGTGTCCGACACCGTGTCCGACACGATACTCGTCCGACACTCCCGTGTCCTATATTTTAAAAAAAAAGCCGTGTCCCGTGTCCGTGTCCGTGTCCGTGTCGTGTCCGTGTCGCCGTGTCCATACATCATAGCCCAAAACAAAAGAACATTAATCACCACCAAACTCACACTTATGGTTGAATGAATTGTGTTGAACCAAAGCGAGGAAATATCGATCAATAAACCCAAAGTATGCTTAACTACCATGTCCTGTAAAGAGTGCCATTGCGGATTTACCAAGCTTGGTCATTAAGCTAAAACTTCATCCAGAAGTTCAAGCTCAGAAAAGGATATATTAACACCTATTCAGTTTCAGTTCAATATTTCACGTTTAAATTTTAAGATGCATCCCCATATCAGAGAGATGCTACTGATGAATGAATTCAGAAGTTTGCTCATGAAAGTGGATTCGGCCAAAGACTACTTCCAAAATTTTATATGGTCCAAATTTGCTAATTGAAGAATCACATCAATAAGTGATTTAGTCAATGGATCTCATATAAGCAATTCAATGACCGAAGTGAAGCGAATACCACACAGTTCATGGAAAATGTCAAAGCACAATCTGTGGAAGCAAATATATCAAAAAGATAATGGAGCTTTGGTACATTTGTTGTGGTAAATTGATGGAAAAATCAGATTGCATGGCACGTCAATAAAGGTGCATGAAAACCTAAGAATCACAATTATTTGAATTTGCATGAAAAGAAAAAGGGATAAAATATGAACGTATGTAGTTAGGGTCATCATGTAGGAGTTCAAAAGCATTTTTATATTTCTTCAATCGGATCCATGTAAACAAAAATTTAGATTTAAAGAAATAAGCTAGCATGGGTAAGCACGAGAAAAACTTGCCCAGAAAACTTCACCATAGACAATGTTAATTTGATCAATTCAACACATCAGTACTCCCGTGATTCAGTATAAGTACAAAAAAAATCAATTAGAGTATCTCACTTAACATTCAAAATTGGGTAAATAATTCTGAATTTAAGAATAATAATCAACAATCCAGATAAGCCAATTAAACGGTAGTTAAAATATTCACAAGTTGAGTAATGATGCATGGTCGGATGCATATATGGAGCTTTACCTATGACCATAAGAATGCGTGGCACAGAACTATATATGTCTATATATGCCGGTAAGCAAGCATCGTGAACAAATGTCTATGACAAACATCCATGCATATAAATCGAAAGATATTCATGCATCTCAATGCATAAGTAGATGTACAGATCCGTGAGCAAATAAGACTAATAAAAAAATTCTACACTAGCTACCTCTTAACAGCAAAAGTCTGCCAGTAATCGAAGCGAAGAAGCTAACAGGAGAACAAAAGGACCTCAATTCAATTGTGGCTACTCTGTAAGTACATAATAAATCATTGGCTATATGTCGTCCAAGCACACTCTTCATTGTTAATGCCATAAATTTATTACATTTGTTTAGAACAACACAGTAATTAACTAAATTTGCATATTATCCTTGCCACCAGCTGAGCTTGTGTGAAAATAACAGGAAAAGGCACCATCAATGCCAAAAATTATGGTATCTCCATGAATACTAACACAAAGATGAAACTAATTACCATCTTATCACCAAATCAAACATATCTGCAGGAAAAGGTTTAGAGACTTAATTGTATTGTGCCACCATCACTCTAATAAACAAAAAATCACTAAGTGAGCCAAACACACTAGAGGAAAGTGTTTGGTTCTGTTCTGTTCACAATAATACATAGCAAAATACACACCCAATCTTCCTCTACATGTGCAATCCTCATGCAGAAATCGCAATGCTCTGTGAACTTCATATATGCCATTATTAATAAATTCACATCAGAAGAGCCAGAACTCTTCAGCTAACAAAGAAACAAACATTCATGAAGTCAACAGACTTGGGATGCAAAAATGATTGGGTAAGACATAAGAAACCATACGAATATCATCTCCACCTTTCTTAGAGGTGTCAATAAATGAACCAACCTACCAACCCTATCCGAACCCAACTTTAAAAAAAAAAGTTTGGGTTCAGGTTAACTTGGTTATTAAACAAATCATGTTCGGGTTTGAAATTCCAACCTGTTTATCAAACGGGTCAAGTTCAGGTTGACAAACGAATCCAATTTTGACACGAAATGACCCGTTTAATTTTTTCTGTAAATTGTTTTACTTGTTGGTATGATCTTATTTTTTATCAATTAACTTAAACTTTATAGTTGATAAGTACTAAAAAATAATAATCAAAATGGGTTATCGGATCATGTTCGAGTCATTCTGGTTGCTGGTGAGTCTAATTCGGATCAAGCTTTTATAATGGTTTATTAAATGCGCCAGGCTCGGGTTGACTGCACAAGGTTTATGTCAATTTCAAATAGGACCGAAACTCAACCTATTAACCTATCTTAACACCCCACAAAATAAAAAATTACTTTTAAAGGCTATTAAGCTTTAAAGTTTTAGTTTATCACGTTCTTTACAAGCACACCAGCAAACCAATAAAGTTGAGTATTTCCTTGATTCAAAGGTTTATGATAGGAAAATATAAGCAGAAAAACAAAATTTTGGCGATTCTGATAAAAATAACAGCAATGAACCTATTTTAAGAGTATGGCCATAAGGATCAAGCATAGAAGCTGGTACCTATCAACCTAAATGCTATGAAATGGAAACATTCAAACTGGAAAAGCTGAAATTGAAGAAAGAAAAATGCTGAAGTTAAGGGAAGACGAGAAGAATTGGATAGCAAAACAACTTTATATAGAAAGGATTTTAAAAGAAGTGCAAATATCTCTTTATCCAACACCTGCCCTAAAACTTGCTACCATAAAGCAAGCCAGAACCCATGCTTTTTTCTAGTTCTTTTTTCCCTACAAAACACGGACATTTGGAAGCACCAATTGCTGCGAGAAACTCTAGGTGATTGCTAAACCCAAAATTAGCCATATACAAGTAGAAGGAACCCAAAAAGAGGCATACACATCTGATGCAATAAAAATTATGTAAGTTCTATTTCTAAATAAGCATAGTTTTAGAAAGTTTTTCTTTTTTTAATGTTTGATAACTTTCAGCTGAAATCTTGATTCAGATCTATTGCTTTCAGCTGAAGTCTTGATTAAAATCTAAGAAAACTTTCCTTCATGCATATAATTGCAGACAATCAAATCGATAAGTGTTAGTAAAATCAAGATTAGAATACACCATATTGTTTTATATAATAAAGATACATCGAAAGAAATACAAACCATCATCGAGCCTCTTCTTGTAAGGAAGCGTGTTTCCTTCTTTAAGGGAATCAACTAAATTTGTATTACCAGCTGAGATTCCAGTTAGGTTGCTATCAGACGAGGTTGCATTCCGAATAAGCTGATTCCTTTTACTTCTGTAGTACAGATATGATGATGAAATGGGCAGTATCTTTGACCTCTCCATAGGATGATGAGCAGGCAACTGACATCCCTCCATAAGAAACCTAGAGGAATCACCAAGTTCAAGCTCTTGTGCAGCAACCAACTGGTTCATTTTGCGTTTGACATATGTTACTCTCTTTGCATTGACAATCTCAGCTGTTTTACAACTTGTAGCATCCTGGCTCTCCAAATTACCAGCAAGTAAGCCGGTAGATTGACCATCATGTTGATTTCCCTGATCTGTGTCAGGTTCAGGGCTTCTGTCCGTTGTTAGAAGTTGAGGAAAATCATTACGAGAATTCATGGTGAAACCAGACTTGGAAACGGGAGGTAAAGGAGGCGTTTTTGGTCTTTCAAATAGAGTATAAGGTGTTGCATTATCCGGGCATTCACTACTAATTTCCCTCGCACTACTCTCTGTGATGGATTTAAATTTTCTATTTGAGGTACCAACAGTAGAAAGGAGGGCAGGAGGCGGCTCAGCAGCTAGTTTCCGTATAAGACTATTACCTTTACGAAAATATGAAGAATTCTGAATCTTTCCTATCTTTTTAGGCACTTGCTTACTTAAAATTCCTCCTAGTTTTAGATTTTTCTCTGAATTTAAAGGAGAATTAGCACGAAGCCATGTCCTATGCCTCCCAGTTTGACTAGCACGAGCAGTATCTTTGAGTGAAACAGAACAATTCAGCCTATTTGAGAGAAATCTCGAAACATCAGCATGAGGTAAAGTTTTTTTACATGAGAGATCTTTATCCTTTAATTTTGGACTTGGAATTACTTGTTTTTTTTCAAGGTTTGGTAAGGGTTGTGCCTTCCCAGACATTAACTGACTGTTCTTAATGGTTTTACCTGATTCATGGCCAGAATCAGAAGCACTGGATACCATAGAACTTACAAAACCCACACCCCTACCTCCGTGTTCTTCATTTATATTGCCATTATATGCACTGTTATTGAAATTCATACTCGCAGATGGCTCTAGGTGATAAAGCGATAAATTTTCAGAATGTGAGGCAGGAGAGTCCATTTTCATGGGTCCCAAAAGTAAAGCTTGTCCTATACTTTTGTTGCAGAAATCAATCGTAAGAGCATCCAAGCTGTCATTAAAGGACATATTAGAGACAGCTTGGGGCTGCATATTATTTTCTTTAATAGTTCCCTCACTCTGAAATTTCAGCTCTGGAACTGAATTACTGATCTCTGAAAATGAAGGAGCTAGGAGATCCTGAATATATGGCTGTGAACAGGCATAATTTCCAGGAACTTCAAGTGGCTCGGTAGCTGTAGTAAATAACATTTCTTCCTGATGCTTTACTTCACTCTCAATATCTATTTCAGTCCTAATGCCACAAGAAGTGTCACTGTAAGCAGTTCTGGAACCAGCTGGGACAAGGACTTCTCCAGCACCTAGCAATTCAGGTGATGCATAATTATCAGGAGATAAGATGAATTGCCCAATTTTTGGAAGAGGAGAGTTTGTCACATCCTCCAATTTTGGTTTAATTAGTTTAACTGAGTTTGCAGCACCATTTTCATCCTTGTTTATAAAGGAATTCTGTGCATCAATATTATCTATGATGTACCCAGAAGGTGGCAAACAAACATTCGCATCAAAATTCAAAGAACTGCATTCCCTATCCAAATTCTTCCCTAGCTCCAATGATTCTTCACCACTATCATCAAGGATCTCAATGACAATATCTTGTACTTGATTAACATCTTTGGTAGTAATTTTTGCACTAACATTATTAGTTGGAGTCGCTTGCATCATCTGTAATTTTTCATAAATCTGCAAATGGCTATTATCACTAGGCACAGTTTTTGTATCACTAATAAGGTTGCAATTACTTATTTCCTTTGCACAATTGATAACACCGTCACACTTGGGAGTCTCTATACCATCCTCCATCCTCGGAATCTCACTAACGCAACCATCCACTTGACTAGACATCTTAGCTGCTTCTTTGGCTCCACTCTTCTTAGCCATTACCATTTTCTTGACCTTCTTTGTCCAAGCACTGGGCATAGATTTGGTCCCAGGCATACGAGAAGATAATTCTGCTTTGTTAGCTTCTGAGAGCTCTGAGATATTTCTAAGACTGCTTGAAAAATATTTCCTAACTCCTTGCTTTGCAATAGAGCCAGGTGAGGTTGAAACGATAGGAATTACCACCTTTTCCCTTATGTGTATCATATTCTTCTTCTTTTTCTTCTTCATGACTCTATTTTGGTTTCCACTAGAGCCTGATAAACCTGAATTAATAGGAATTATCACTTTTTCCCTTTTCTGTGTCATATCATTCTTCTCTGTAACTCTATTAGTATTAGGCTTTTCTACAAAAAGATCTTTTTCAATGGAGCTTGGCTCAGCACCAAAGGATTTAAGAAACTTTGATAACAGAGTATTTGATTTGAATGAGAGGTCAAGGATGTTAGCTTTGGCCTCAGTCTCATTTGATATTCCAGGAGGAGAAGCAAGGGAACTTGGAGCAGAACAAGGAGTGGGCAATATCAATGGTTTCTCCTCTAACCTCTCCCACACAGATAACCCACTTTGTATCCTAGCAAATGCACTAGGCTTCTGCAAAGGCCTCTTCGCGGAATGTGCATTATATTTAGCACCCCTATTACTGGTCATCTTCATCTTACCATTGTATCCTGTGTAGCAATCTTCTTCAAATCCATGCTCACTATAATTAGTTGAGATGCTAGATGCTTTTCTTACCATATGATTACCATTCCAAAACCCATCTTCGTTGGCAATATTAATTGGATCCGATTTCTTAATTGCATTATGCCCCACGTACTTTCTCCCTCCAAAACCACGATCTGGAGCCAAAACTCTGGAACTGTTCCTTTTCTTGTAGATAGATTGTACTGGTTTAAAATCAGGTCCATTTCCAATAACTTGGGAGTACGCTGCCATATCCCCAGTGCTCTTAACTACTTTTGTATTCGGAAAGGAACGGCCAGAGGAAGGTGGAGAACTAGGTCGATGCCGATGCACAAAAACAAAGGAATCCTTTCGACCGCTATTTTTAACCGAGCCAGAACTACCCAGTCCTCTAGGAGAGTGGAATGGCGGAGGTGCTGCTGCCAAAGGTACAGCTTCTGGCGGCAGTTGCTCGGGAAACGGTTCACGGTAACGGCTTTCTCGTTCATCCCAGAACCGAAGCTGCCGCTGGTTCTTCCATTCAGAATCATCCCCCAAGAACCGATCTTGCTCGGACTCCAGCCTTCTCCTGGCATCTCGGTCTCGATCGGGATCTCCAAATTTAAAGTAACTGTCATATGGCTTGATCCGATCAGGACCCTCATCAAACATCCCAGGTTTATCGACAGAGCCACCTCGGCCTCGATCCCAAAGCTCGGGCAGTATGTGCTTGCCATCAGGTGGGACACGATGGATGGCACGATCAGAAACCCTAGGGAAAGGAGGATGACGATCATCAAATCGAGGGGGATTTGAACGGTGCGGGGAAGGAAAGCAAGAAAGATCACCGGGATGATGGACAAGCCGCGATTCATAATAGTGGTTCCGAGAAATCGCCGGGGGGGTTGGCACCGCCGGATGAGTTGCAAAAGAGGAGAAGGGTGGATGACGTTGGGGACAATAGTTGGAATCGGGAAAATGCGGAGGAAGAGGGTACCTGGCCCGTCGGCCGAGCCGCGGTGAACTGAGAGGATCCATTGAAGAAACCTAGGCGAAGACAAAGGTGGACGCCACAAGTTCCTTTTACAGAATTCGCTCCTGCGCTCTTTTAGGTCAATCGTATTTGCTTGTTGGGGAAGTTATAGTCGATGGGATAGACGTCATGATATAAATAAAATGTTTTTTTTTTAATTTTCATGTTTTTGGGAAGACCAGGAGGGGAAGTTTTTTAAGGAGCAGTGTTATTTTAGCCGAAGGAGTTCAGGGTGAAATTCTAATCGCAGCACATTTTTCGGCATATTTAAAATTCGTTAAATAATATGGTGCGTTTTTAATATCTCAAAATAGTGAGAAATTATTTTTGTGTGACGTAAAAAGCCTGTTCAGAGATCAATTAGAATGTGTCATGTCAGCTGTGATACTGAGCACAGGGGAGACGTGGAGCATTTTGGTTAATTTCCGGATGGGGATCGATGTCCGCACATCCAAAATAGTTGATGTTTTATGTTGGATTCCCAATTTTCGTGCTCTTCCGTCATCTTGTGTGAGATTAATGTACAATAAGTCGTCTAATGTGATTTTAATGCACAATAATTTAATTTCAGAGGTGTGAGATTAATGTAAAGTAATTTAATCTGAGGGGTTGATGCACAACAACAATAACATCAAGTCTTTATCCCACTACGTGGGTCGGCTAAAGGAATCTTTTTTCTCCATTGTGTCCTATTAAAGGTTAAATTCTTGTTTAAATCTAATAAAGAAAGATCATTCATAATATTTTCTAACCAAGTCTTTTTAGGTCTGTCTCTACCTTTTTTAACATAAGTCAAATCTAATACCTCTACTCTCCTAACCGTGTCATCGAAAGTCCGCCATTTTATGTGACCAAACCATCTAAGGCGACTCTCTCTAATCTTATCTTCGTAGTCAGTGATGTGCTCTGAACTCAGGTAGTCAAGTAAAGATATATAGAATACATGCACTCTAGTTGCCCGAAGACCATCCAAGAAGATTCTAAGTCAGGTTATCATCATCGTTTAGGCAAAAACCATCCAAAGCGATAAACCATCCAATTCAGTTTCCAACAGAAAAGCCAACCAAACAACCCTCTTATAAAACTTTCAAAGCTCTAGAACGATTTCTGCTCAAAGAATTCCTTTAGCCAATAACGTCTGCACACACTTAGTGCCAAAACATAAAGTTCCCTTATTTCTATTTAGAGATCTTTAGTCTCATAGTCTTTGCTATAACATAAGCCAGTGTAGTAAAACACTTTGCCGAAGAATTCGATTATTCCTTTCACACCATAGATGATAAATGATAGCATTTAACAGTAAGAGTTTGCACATATTATCTTTATTTTCGTCCGGTAAGCCTCCAATGAACTCTAGAGCCTAAGAGACATTGGGTCTTAAAAGAAAATTTTGCATGTTAGGAATTAGCTCGATCAGAATTTTGTAGGAATATTCACATTCAAAAAATAAGTGGGATATAGTCTCAAAGTTATTATGGCAGAAATAACACATAGGATTTGTAATGATAATGCCTTTCCAGGATAAAACATCCGTTGTTTTTAGCCTTTCTAAAAGTGTCATCCATGTGTGTATAGAGAATCTGGGTGAGTGTTTCTTATGCCAAATAAGATGGGACCAATCAACTGAGTCGTCAAACTCAAAATATTCCATGTAATAATCTTTATACAAAGCCTTTGAGTAGTCATTCCAAGTTAGAAAGTTAGTATGATCCGACACAAGAGGAATTTTGCAAATGAAATATCTGATTTCCTCACTTATAGAAACAGTAATGCACCAATTCTCATTGCGAACCAAATTATCAATAGAGTCATTTTCCTTACATATATTAAGTAAAGGCAATCCATGAAATATATTTATCAACTTTTCACCCAAACACCAATGATCCCAAATAATTGATTCCTTGCTAAAGCTTTGAGGAGTGAAAATGAATTTATCTCTTACCCGAACTGCAGTTTCATAGACACCTTTACAAAATTTAGTTGGGTGAGAAGCATTGTTTTTCCAATGAGAGATATAACGTGCCAGCAGGAAATTCGAAAGAGGATTTTTTTTATTATACATTCTACTGATGATATTGCAGTTATATGCAAGCCTCATAGCCAAAATGGATGGAATACCAAGCCCTCCTTTACTATAATGTTTACAAGTATTCACCCAAGAGATTAAGTGTAGATGTTTTTCATTTGTATTAACCAAGTATAGAAATCTGTCACATGATTTACCACTACTTTTAATGGTAGTTTTAAGAATAAAAGTGGCTCTAACCCAATAGGCCATAGTATTAGATATAGTATATTTAATATATTGCATTCTGCCAGCTAATGATAGTGCATTGGCTTTCTAACCTGCAAGGAGATTGTTTATCTTTTCTAATAGAGGGATAAAATCAGAGATTTTGAATTTCTCAGCTGATATTGGAATGCCAAGACAGTTAAAATTATTAGAAACATTGGTGACCTTCAGAATTGGCGCAAGTCCTAAGACATTAGACGTGTACTGAGATAAATTTACCATGCACTTATGACTATTTAGATGTAGCCCGGTGCAGCTAGTGAATTTCTCCAAGATATCATTAATATTGTTGCAATTTGTTTTGCTTTGCCAAAAACAATTAGATCGTCAGCATACAGAAGGTGGGAGGTGTGAAACTCGCCCATAGAAATGCCCTTAAAACCTCTCGTGTTGGACTGGTCATCTAGTAAACAAGAAAGTCTGTCCATGATGATGCAAAAAAGATAAGGTCTGAACGGGCAGCCCTACCTTAAGCCAAAAGAGGAAGAAAAAAAGCCTTCTAAAGAGCCATTTAAGCATATAGAGTAATTAACGTTGGAAATGCAAGACGACCCAGTTAGTGAATACACTAGGGAAACCCTTTTGAATCATTCTAGAAATGAGAAAATCTCTTGAAACAGTATTAAATCCCTTCCTAATGACAACTTTAGCACAGAATGAATCTCTTCTACTAGTGTTCATGAATATCTTCATTATTTCACCAACCAGAATGGGGTTATCAGTGGCCAGGAGATTAGAAATAAAAGTTGTTTGGCTATTGTGGATGATTAGATGCATAATCAATATCATACGATTAGCAAGGATTTTAGCAATGATTTTGTAAAATACATTGCACATTGTAATAGGTATGAAGTACCCTATGCTACTATCATGGGTATTTTTAGGTACAAGAACAAGTACAGTGGCCTTAACACCTTTAGGAAGGTAGCTTTTTGAAAAAAATGATTGAACATCGTTGAAAACCTCTATGCCAATAATGTGCCAACACTTCTTATAAAAAATCAAAGTTGAATCCGTCTGGTCCAGGAGAGGACTCTAAGTGCCCATAAAAAATAACTTTTTTTAACTTCTTCAAAGGTGATAGGCTTGATAAGATGTTCAGCTAAATGGGAAGGAAGACATGAGCCTTTAGGAATATTACTAGTATTAGCAGTAGCAGTGCTAGGTTGATTAAGCAAGACCTTAAAATGTTGAATGATATCTTGAACTTTAGAGGTGTGATCCTTAGGTGAACCAAAGAGGGCACTCTCTATAGCACTATTATTGACGGCTATTCTCCTGTGAATCCTGGAATAAAGAAATTTTAAATCTTCTTCCCCATGCAAGAGCCATTTTACTTTAGCTCTTTGGTTCACCCAAGATGTCCATATGGAATTATAGTACACTCGATTTGAGTTTATGTTTCTAAGATTGGTGCAAAGCTTTGGATTGAGTGGATCCAAGTCCAGGGGCATATGGCAATCCAGCTGCTGCTTAGTGAGGGAATCAATCAATGGCATGATGGTATTAGAAGAATTCCAATTGCAATCCTTAATCAGCATTTTAAGTCTCCCAAGCTTATTATAGAAACAAATGATAGGATTGCCAGCAGCCGACAGAGCAAAAACATCAAATAGTACGTTACAAAACTCCTGGTAGCGAGTCTGGTGATTTTTTAACATAAAATGATGAAAATTTTTCCTTTGCTCACCAGTAGAAATGATAAGAGGGAGTGATCTGAAATAGAGGCACCCAGAACTTTGTACGATGAGTTGGGAAAGAAAGTAATCCATTTCCCATTGATGAGAGCTCTATCAAGCTTAATACTGATGGGATTATCACTTCTTTGATTGTTCCAGGTTAAGAAGATACCCATGGAAGTAAGATCTGTGAGTGCAGTGTCAAAAATCATGGAGTTAATTGACCCAACCTAGCTTTTGAGATCGAATTCCCTCTAGCCTTCTTAGAGCTAAAACGATAGCAATTGAAATCCCTAGTGACAATCTACAGTTGATCATTAAGGGGATTAAGGCTTCTAATATCATCCCATAAACTAGTTCTCTCATCATGAGAATTAGAGGAATATATAATGGAAAGAATAATAGGTTGTAGAGAATCAATAGTAAGCTTGGCAGTAATCATTTGATTGGAAAAGAATATAGGATCAAAATTGATTCTATCAGAATTCCATTTGACCCAAATCCTACGTGGATTAGCAAGATAAAGTTATTACAACTTTTTTCATTGATAAAGATCTCATGGCAGGAGCATAACCATGGACCGTTTAAATTGTGAAGGAGAGGCAAACCATATCTAACCTATGATCTCTTACCAGCTTCTTGACACCGTTAACTTTATCAAGACTATTAAAACCCCTGATATTCCACACGACAAAGGGTGGAATAAACATTAGGATTTAGAATTATTGCTCCTTTTGGAGCCCTATCATCTTATTCTAGCTTGTTTTTATTTCCCTTGTCATAGGGACCTTGAAGTGTTGTTGGCTAGGATTCGAGTCCAGGGGAGCGGGTTTTACGAAGAGAGCAGTGATGAATCATGATGCATGCTTTACAAAGGAGGGTTGGCGGAGTGGAGCGGAGGAAAAATGGTGTTGGAGAGGGAGGGATCCACTATGTCGGCAAGGAGATGGAGTAAAGGAAAAAGCGGTTGAGACTCAAATAACCTTGGCAAAGTGAAACAAGCGATCTTGATCCAACTTAAATATCTTCAAAAATTGCTACTTAATTTTATATTATATAGTAACTAAGATATAAAAAAATTGTAAGAAGTAATTTAAATGTGGGGCAACTTTTTAATAATATGTAAGTTTAATTAACTAATGTTACATTATATTTATATAAAAATAATATGAAAAATAATATATTATATTTAAAAATAAATATAAAATAAATTGTTTTTGTTTTTGAAAATGACAAGTTTTTTTTATAATTATTAAGGAATTAATAGCAGATAAATGCACATTTAATTAAGCAACTATTTTTGAAATAATTTGCTAAATAAAATATCAACACAAAGGCGGAGTATAAGGAACTAATAATACTTGACAAAAGTTTAACATAAAAATAATGCCTTTATACATTGTTCATCACCATGCACAGAAAACTTGGAGTTAGATTTGAGTTTAATAACATTTGAACTTGTTCTCAAACTCCTAAATATATTGCTAGTATGTTGCATTTAGAAACTCTTTCATTATATTGCTTGATTAAAAAAAAAAAATTGAAAAAATTAATTTTCTTTGGAATAATTTAATTTATGGGATTTCAATTTTGAGATTGAACATTGTGGACCTCCAAAAGAACACTGCTACGGCTGCAGGATGGCAGATGAGTATACAACCGCACCTACCCCAAGGGATAAAGAAGATCGCAGGCCTCCACGCTCCTTGCAAACGGGCCGATGGAAGGGCAGATTAGATCCTGCATGCGACTAATCATTGAGGATAGCGGCTCTTGCCAGCACACTCTAATGGTTAGTAATATACATAACCTGATCAAAATAATAGGTTTCCCCCACCCAATACATATGCTTGGATGTGGTTTAGTATATGTGGAATTTAGTTTTGCACGGGCGTAATCCCACGTCGTTAATTACATCTCAGGCCGGAGCCTGAGAAAACTCTCGATTAAGGACATACTTTATCCTTCCCAAAATGGGATTGGCATAAGGGCTAAGATTAGGAAGTCCTACTCAAAAGGAAAGAGAGGTTCAAATTAGCTTAGTCAACATGCATGTCTCACCACAGCATTTGGATGGACTAAGGTACTAAAAAGGAAACTAGAGAAAAGAAGATCAAGCAGTCGACACATACATGAGAGAAGTATGGAGGTAGCGTCATCCATATGACACAAATAAGTAGGATTTATAGTCCATGAAGAATGGAGAACTTATCCACTATTTAGGCAACTACAAGATTGAATGTAGTAGCCTTGAATCATAAATCTAAATTAGGTTTAATATTATATGCACACTAACACTCGTGTCCTAACTAATATAGTGCAAAACCTGGACTTACCCCGGCCTGGATTGGGGAGCCATCTAACTACCTAATTGATTCAAAACTATGTGGTCCAGTCATTTATGAAAGATAGATGGGTGGATCAGTTTTTGGAAGTTAAGGCCGACATCTAGAGAGTTTTCTAATTGGCCTTGTACTTATGTTGAATAAATGCTCCTAACTAATGCAATTAAAATTTTAATTTAATTAATTTCTAATGCAATGCATGCTAGTTTAGAAGATTCAAATCATGTATGCAAAAGACTTTAAAAATAGGCTTGTTATAAAATAATTTTTTGAAGGAGACTAGACTTCCCTAGATCCAGCACCTCATCCTCACAGGCCAGATTATTCGGACTCTACCCGCAAGCGGGAAAGTGTCTCATAGAAGGAGAAAGAGAAATGCAATAATGTGCATGCGACCCCAGACGACTCCGACAATTCCATAGATTCATTAAGTTTCTATGTTATTTAAATCTTAAAATTCTAAATATTGGTTATGAGTAAAAAATATTTTAGTCCTTAAAGAGCCTAACAATATATAGGCTAAAGAGAAAAATATAGCATGCAGATCGCCAATAAACTCAGAAAATCAGGCAACCCTTGAGGAAAATATTTTTAAATAAAACACATCAAAAATAATCTAATAAACTAATAAATGTCCATAGGCCAACTACCCTTAATTATAAATCAGGGTCTGTAGAAAAGTAAAGTGGCTAAGCACCACTGCCAATAAGTCAGATTTCTAAGCTTAGGAATGACGCAAATGACTTTGAGTGGGATATTGGGTCTTCATCTCTCCAGTCTTCTTGGATTCCCCCTCATTGGACTCCTTGGATTTCTCCTACTTGGACTCCTTGGATTCGTCGTGACTTGAATATCCAAACGAAGAGACAATTTCTCCTCTTAGGGGGGGGGAGGGGGGGTATTGCCTTTTCTCTTTGAATATCTGAAAGCCATCCAAACCCGATATTCCAAATGAAAGAAGACTCTCCCCTTTGAGGATGTCTTCTTCTTTTGGAATTCGAGTTGGATAAGAATATCCCAACTCAAATATTATTTTTACAACACTCATCAATATTACAAATTATTTACATTAATGAAAAGCAGTAAATCTAGACTCTCTTGCAAGGTTATTCTAATAAAAATCCCAAGCAGTTTATATAAAAATAAAAAGTACTCATCACAGCTATCCTTGGCCATGCTCTTAATTATAAGGGCTAAGCAGTCCACCTGTAGCAGTTATTATTTAATAATTTTTAGCCCTCATTTACTTAGGGGGTTGAGCAATTTCTAAAGTACCTGCACAAGATATTATTAGTATAAATCATGATATTTGTCCCCCCTTTTTATTTAATGCTGCATGAGCATGATCACCTGTAGAAAAAATCATTATTATAAAAATATCAGCACAAACCTATGGGTAATCTATTGCATATCACATCAATTCTCAGAGTGCAGGAAAAGTAAACAAACACAATAATTTTATTCACAACATACAGTAAAACCTTGGAAAACTCAGCACACAGCAGAAAAGTAAACACCGACTTAGCCTAGAAGAGAGTGAAGAGCAGCAGTACATAAGTAGGAAGTCACCAAATGGTGAACAAGTGATGGGTCTTCTCCTGACCTTACCCTATAATGAGGGCAGAGCCAAGAAAAGAACAAGCAAAGTAGTAAAGTAATTCTCTCATAGCCTTACCCCATAGCCAAGGTAGAGCTGAGGAAAGAACCGTGGTAGAGATCACCGTAAGGGTGAAAAAGTGAAGGAGTTCCTCCCTAGCCTTATCCTATAGCAAGGGCAGAGTCAAGGGAAGAATAAAAGAACAAAAGTTCACCATGAGGGAGAAAAGGTAAAGGAATTCTCCCATAGCCTTACCCTATAGTGAGGGCAGAGCCGAAGTGAGAACCAAAAGTAAAGTAGTAAAGTGGACCGACTACTTGTCTAACTATATCGAAACGGTAGAATAGAAGGTGAAGGGGTCCCATCTCCTCTTGATTCTCTTGAAACAACAAATTGGGGTGACCTAGTATTTGCCTAACTATTTCGAAACAGTAAATAAAGAAGTTATGAAATCTGGTGCCTGCCTGATCATAATAGGACACTCAGGGAAAGGTGGTGAGGAGTGTCTTCCATGTGCTCTGTCAGGCTCTCGTAACCAGGTAAGTAAAATTAACTACCTGTCTGGCCATATCTAAATAGCAAGTTAGAAAGATCTCATCTCCTCCTGATCCTTTCGAAACAGTGAATTGGGGTGACCCAATACTTATGTCTGACCTCAGCAAAAGTAAAGAAGTCACGAAATTAGAAGTCTACCTAGTCTTTAATAGGATATCCATAATAAAGGGGTGGTGAGGAATGCCTCCCAGGGACTCTATCAGGCTCTCTCAACTGGGTAAGTAAAACCAACTATCTGTATGTTCATTTCGAACGACACTATAGAAGGTGAAAAAGGTCTCGTCTCCCCCTGATCCTTTCGGAATAGTGAATTAGGGTGACTCACTACTTCTGCGGGACCTCAACAAGAAGTAAATAACTCATGAAATTAGAAGCATGCCTAGTCTTTAACAGGGCATCTAGAGTAAAGAGGTGGTGAGGAATGCCTCCTAGGGACTCTGTCGGACTCTCTCAACCGGGTAAGTAAAACAAACTATCAGTCTGACTGTTTCGGAAAGCCTAGTAGAAGGTGAAAAGGATCCCGTCTCCTCCTGATCCTTTTAGAATAGTGGATTGGGGTGACTCAGTACTTCTGCCTGACCTCAGCAAAAGTAACTAAGCCACGAAATTGGAAGCTTGCTTAGTTTTTAACATGATATCGAGAGTAAATAGGTGGTGAGGAATATCTCCCAGAGACTCTATCGGGCTCTCTCAATCGGGTAAGTAAAACCAACTACCAGTCTGACCGTATCGGGACAGCGGGGTAGAATGTGAAAAACATCCTGTCTCCTCCTGATCTTTTTAGAACAATGGATTGGGTGACTCAATACTCTTGCATGACCTCACCAAGAAGTAAATAAGCCACAAAATTGGAAGTCTGCATAGTCTTTAATAGGATATCCAGTGTTAAAAGAGGTGGTGAGGAATACCTTCCAGGTGCTCTGTCAAGCTCTCTCAACCAGGTAAGCTTCAACATCTGCTCAACCAGATTGGCCTTGTAAATGATAAAGGGCTCAATACTCACCTACTCCTATCGAGAGTAGTGGGTAAAGAGTCAGGCTCTGATGCCTGCCTGATCATAACAGGACACTCAGAAAGAAAAAGAGTGGCGAGGAATGCCTTCCAGGAGCTCTGTTATGCTCTCTTGACCAGGTAAGTAAAACCAACTACATGTTTGTTGGTATTAAAATAACAGGATAAAAGGTAAAAGTCATCTCAACATCAACCTGACACAGATCTATGTAGGGATGTGAGGGAGAAAGGGAAAGTAAATAGAAGAATTCTAAGGGCAGAGTTATCTAAGGAATTCCAAGCTAGCGTTTTGGTAACCACATGGTAGAGGATAAATCATCGTGGCCAAGAGTATCCAAATGCTGTTAGGATCTCTTAGGGTACCTTAACACTACATAAAAGGGGAGGAGAACATCAGCATGATGTCTCACAAAAAAGCTAGAAGAGATAGATAGAGTGTGCAGAGGGGCAGTCTCATTCTAAGGGAGTAAAAGAACTGAAGTATTGAGGGGGTATCTCTACTATAGAGAATAAGACTAAGCCTAGTATAAGCATCATCAAGGAAGCTACAGTAGTAAACCAATACTAACTGATGTAGACCCTATAAGAAGTAGAAGCAACATCAACTCATCCAAAGGACCTCTTCGACAGCTAGGAGTCGGGTCTCAATGAAAAAATAAGTTGTAGAAGGATCTGAAGAACCGACTTTATGCTAGAAAATCAAAGCTCAAGAAAAGGTGACGGTGGCACCTAAGATATGATGCCCCATATCACCAAGGGGAGAAAAACCAAAGTAGTGAGAGAACACACTCGCCACTAAGGAGCACAACTCTGAATATGATTAATAACTATTGAAAGCTCACAGTGGTAACACCCACATAAACTAGTGGGATCATATTGGAAGTGAAAGTGACCTCAACACATTTATAAGACTAATCCGATGATTGAGCCTAGTATATGAAAGGTAGGATAGGTCACGAAAAGGAAGCATGAGAACTAATTTTCCTCTAGAAAATCAAAGTTCTTAAAGAAGTGATGTTAACATCTGAGATAAGATATACTACATCACTACTAGGAAGACAACTCTAGGTAGTAAGGGAACACACTCACTACAAGAGGATAATAATTATGAATAAGATTGAATAACATTAAAGGGTCACTAGGGTAACATCCAAACAAGCTGGTGGGATCCTGTGGGGAGTAAAAGCAACACTACCACATTCATAAGACTATTCTAGCAGCTAAGAGTAGGGTACGAATGGTGAAGTAGGTCGATAAAAGAAATTAATAAGTAGATCTTTCCATATAAAATTAAAACTCCTAAGGATGTGATGCTAACATTTGAGATAAGATGTACTGCATCACAACTAAAGAAGCAACTCAAGGTGACATGGGAACACATCTACCACTGAGTATAATAATCATGAGTGAGATCAATGGTTATTAAAAGGCCACAATGGTAACACCTACCCTAACTAGGCAAGACCTTGTAAGGAGCAAAAGCAACCCTAGTACATTCATAAGAGTACTCTGGCAGCTCAGAGCAATATATGAATGAGAGAGTGTGTTGTTCAAAAAGTAGAAAAGAGGCTGATCTTTCTCCAGAAAAATTTAAGACAAGTGAAGAAGTGACGCTAGCATCTAAGACAAGATGCAATACATCCAATTAAAGATAATTAAAATTATAGAGGTTCATGACCAACTAAGTGTAGACTCATCCTTGAAGAAATCACCATGGTTCTTCAAAGGAGAGGAAAGAAGCATTTTAGGGAACTTGTGCTCTTAGAGAGTATTACTGGGTTCCTCCTATGACAAGGGCAACCGCTTTTGCTCTACTAAGAGTTTTCCTCTTTTTTATCATATGCATATATTTTTTTTATTTTATGTATTCTCAATCATAGATTTGGATTACTCCGTACTATCAAAGATAATATATAGTAGAGGGAACATTTACCTCATCTAAGAGTTACTTCTAGTATGAGGACATCCTATAATGATTGGAATACAAAGAGAGGGAACTGTGAATGGCTTTGATAACCCAGACCATATTTGTCATATGAATAAAACTGAAGAAAGAGATTACACATGATCTTATAAAGAAGTAAATCATTGGTTTTGATAACCTAGATCATATTCAATTAATATGAATGAACTATGGAGCACAATAATGACAAAATTTATGTATGAATAAAAAAAATTAGGACAGAGGATCAACATTACCTCTCATGACTAACATAGGATGGTATGGACCTAGTATCCCATCTCCAAAGAGTTTAAACTAATGACTTTGACATCCCTAATCACATTCAACTCATATGAAAGAACTGGGGGCTACATCTATCAGAGCAGGACTGATAGGAAGAAGAAATTCACATAGGAATAATGGATCCCTATCATCACATCTGACTAACATAGATGGGCATGGAACTAGTATCATATCTTGAAACTAGACTTGAATCATTAGTTTTGATATCCCAGACCACACTTAAGGTAACAAGTGAAACTAGGGGACTAAGGACTAGAAAAAGGGGAGAGCAAACTAAATATTCTATGCGCTAGTGCCAACGTGAATTGTGTGCACAGACAAAAGTAAAAACATCCCTACGACGTATTATCATATCATCTTTAAGGATAATCTTACACTCTTTATAACGAACATCGTGTGTTAAAGGACAAATCATCATGGCCACACAGACTGCCGAAAAGTAAAAAGAATCCTTTTAGGGGATACATATACAGGGGGATTTCTACAGGTGGTAGGGAGGCTCCCCTATGGCGTATTAGACTCAAGCATAATACATTTTCAAGTATTGCCCGTTGATGATAGGCATAGGGTGAATACCATTTGCATCAACAAGTAGGTAGGAACCACCTTTATAAACTTGCTCTACAGCGAAGGGGGCTTCCTAAATAGGCTAAAACTTACCACTTCAACGTCGATGCAAAATGATAGGCCTACACAAAACAAGAACTAGATCGCCTACCCGGAAAGCACGGGGTCAAATAAGGCAACCGTGTGATCAGGCCATTCGAGCCTGGTATAGCTTAAGGTTATGATAAGCTTATAAACGAAGCTCTTCTAAATCATCAAGCTCTTCTAACCTTAGTTGGACATTATCTTTATCAGATGATTATAACTAATTGCTACACATAGTGAGGGGAGTTGGACCTCGAGTGGGAGGACTATTTCAACCCCAAAAGCTAAAGCATATGAGATGGATTGAGTAGGAGTACGATAGGTAGTCCTATAGGCCCACAATACTTCAGGTAACTTATCATGCCATTCTTATTTATTTGCAACAAGGATTTTCCTTATCAGTTACACGAGAGTTTTATTAAATGCCTCCGCCAAGTCATTGGCTTTGGGGTAGTAAATTGAGGAGTATTGTTAATTAATATTATGATGGTGGGCAAATCTGACAATTTTGGTGCTTCTAAAGGTCAGGTCGTTATCAGAAATTATGCGACGCAGAACATCAGAGCGATAAATAATGTTATCGCGAAAGAAGTACATCACACCTTCTGATTTGACTTCTTTTAGTGGGATAGCTTCTGTCAATTTATAGAAGTAATTAGTGGTGGCTAAAATAAACCTATGACTCTTAGAATAAGGAGGGTCTATATGACCCACTATATACATTTCCTAGCCCTCAAATGGCTAAGATTATATAGTATGGTGCAACGGACTAGGGGTTGGTGAATCACCGTGCCGTGAATCTTGCACTAATGGAACCTTTTAGCATACTCCATGCAATCACAGATCATAGTTGGCTAGTAGTAGCCAAGGCATTTAATTCTGCCTTTCATTTTAGATCCAGACTGATGGGCACCACAAAGCCCTTCATGTATCTCGCCTATGACCTTGAGAGACTCTTCTTTATTAAGGCAATGCAATCACATTTGGTCAAAAGAGCATCGATACAAGATATCATTTATGTAGGTGAATGATAGAGCTCTATTTCTAATTTGAGTGGCGAGAGATCTATCATCTGGAAGCCTACCTTGCTTCAAGTATTCTATGAAGGGCACTCTCCAATCTAACTCCTCATCAACAGTAAACACTGTGAGGGTCTGATCGGAAGAAGATAAGTCTGTGGGGCACAGAACTTGATGATATTGGACAACAATAAACATGGGATTTCTAGTAGGATCACCTAATTCTTTTGCTAACTTGGCCAAGGCATTTACTTTTCTATTTTTAGATATAGGAATTTTGACCAAAGTTACTTCTGATATTAAGCACAAGAGCTTCATTACTTTATTATGATATGAAAAGAGCTCAGGCTTAAGCACTTTGTATACTCCATCTACTTGATTGATTATCAGTTGGGAGTCTCCAAAGATTTTCACCCGTTTAATGTTCATCTGAACGGTCAACTCAAGCCCCAAAATCAGAGCTTCGTACTCAGCTTCATTGTTAGTATGAGGTTCTGATAAACTATAGGAGTACCGTAGAGTATGACCTTCAGGGGATATAAAAATCAGCCCTAGACCTACCCTAATTCTAAGAGTTTTATATGGATTTAAGGATTTAACGGATGACACACCGTTAAAGTAAAACTTCCAAGTAGGGGACTCCTGTTCATCCACACTCATGATTACTTCATCAGGCAGATCATCATTGAGTGGAGAATCAATAGGGATCGGGTGATCGGCCAGAAAGTCAACTAGAACTTGTCCTTTGACAGTCCGCTGAGGGATAAAAGTGATGTCAATTTGCAGTAAGATCATAGACCAATGTGCTAGATGACCTGAGAGGGTCGGATGGGTATTCAAGTACTATAATGGGTTGACTCAAGAGATCAGATTGATCTTATGTGATAGCATATAATGCCTAAGCTTTTGTACTGCGAAGATCAAGGCCAAACATTGCTTTTCCATTGCTGGGTACTTAAGCTCTACATGTATTAATCATCTACTAAGGTAATATAAGTCATTCTCCTTTACTTTCTCATTCTGTTGAGCCAATAATGCACCTAGGGATTCATCCAGGGCTGTAGTGTAAAGAATTAACGACATACCTAGGATAGGTGCAACTAAAGTAGGGTGTTCATCAGGTAGCGCTTTATACTCTCAAAGGCCTCCTGACAATGCTCATCCCAATGGAATCGAGCATCCTTCTTCACTAAAGCAAAGAAGGGATGTCACCTACCAAAAATGTTGGAGATAAATATTCGCAAGAAAGTAAGTCTACCTTGAAAGAATCTCAACTGCGTAAGACTTTTAGGGGGTTTCAACTCCACTATGGCTTTGATCATAGAATGAACAATCTCAATGCCACAATAACGGATGATAAACCCTAAGAACTTTCCTGCACTAACTCTAAATGCACATTTTAAAGGATTCGTTTTCAAATCTTATTTGCGCATGCGTTCAAAAATGATTCGTAGATCTCATAGGTGATCTCTACGGACCTTTCTTTTTACCAACAAATCATCCACATAGCATTCAACTTGCTTGTGTATCATCTCATCAAAGATAACAATCATAGCACATTGATAGGTGGCCCCGATATTCTTGAGATCGAAGGGTATCACCTTATAACAAAATACACCTATATATGTACGAAATACAGTAAATTTTTCATCTTCAAGAGTCATCTTTATCTGATTGTAACAAGATGAACCATCCATGAAGGAGAAAATTCTATGGGATGATGCTATATCCACTATAAGCTCGAGGATAGGAAAGGGAAATTATCCTTAGGATATGCCTTATTTAAATCACAAAAGTCAATACAGACACATATCTGTCCACTCTTCTTCTAGACTGGACCAATGTTGGTAACCCAAGTAGGGTACTTCTCTTTCCTAATGAATCCAACTTCTATAAAATCTTTAGTCTCAGTGATCACCTGTTATTCAATTTCTAACCTCATCCTGCGAGGTGCTTGTTTAACAGAGATTGCCTCAAGCTGGATATCTAACTTATGGACTGTCAGTTCTGGGTTTAAACCAAACATCTTGGTGTAATTCCAGGCAAAATAGTCTTTAAACTCTATTAGCAACTTGATGTATTCTTGAGCCTGTGAATCAGACAGTAGAATACTATAAAAAATAGGCCTAGGCTCTGACTCAATGTCTAAGTTGACCTCACACAGTTCATCCATGGTGGAAGTGACATCATCTTCAAGCTCTTGTGGAGCATCAAGGCTCTGCCCTCATCACTATCCGGGTCTTCTTCATCGGCAAGAGAAATAACCGGGTGTGTGTTTGATTTAAAAAGTATAGTTTTAAAAAAGATTAATTTTCCTTGGGTAAGATTTAATTTCTAGAATTTTAAAATTAAACGCATCATTATGAATAATATATCACCTCAGACGGTGAATATATCATTCCTTAATGGGTTCGAATTATAAAATTTTGAATTCATCCTGATTATCATAGTCAAATTCAGGAGAGACAACATATGATCTCGAAAGATTAAAATGATGTTCAATCAATTATTTGACTATAATAATATGGATAAGAAATCATAATAAAAATTGATATATCTCTTCGAAAGAAGAAGTTATCAATCGTTATTGATTTTTTGAAAATGGAAATAACGATCGTTGAATTTTAAATTTCCTAAAGATAATTAATTAAAGGTTTTGAAAAGTTTAATTTTGAAAATCTGGTTTGGGTTTCTAATTCTCCTATGAGTGCAAGTCTTCGTAGTTAATTATATCGTAGGGAAATCAGAGTTTCCTACGAATATTCTCGATTAAAATAGTGGTAGAAACTTTATTTAAGATTTCAAAGATTGATGTCAAAGGCGATAAGGATTGAAACTTTCAAATGTGATTGGATGGAAGTTGATTACTTATTTTTGAAGTCAAAGGAAGAAGTATAAAAAGTGTTTTAAGATTATGAATTACTTCAAAAACGCCTCAGTCTATCCTAAATGTTAGGCTTAAATTTGATTGAAAGTGATTTAAGTTTAAATGGTTAATTTTATTAAAATGTTGGGATTCAATTCCCGGAGGTTGAGGTCTTATAGCCCGAGCCTGCCTCAGAACCTAAGTCTAAATTGGGTACTGAAAAGTAACCCGAACCTAATTAATGTAGTGTAAATATGGACTTAGCCCGGCCTGGATTGGGGAGCCAGCTAAACCACCTAAGTGCTTTAAAAATATATATTCAGTCATGTAATATTGAGTGTTAGGGACATTGTTTAAGAAAAGTTTTTGAGAATAGGGCCGATATCTATAGCAGATCCTAATTGGCCCTTTGACTTATGTTGGGTGTTTGATGCTTAAGCTAAAAATGCAATTAAAGATTGATAGATTTTTAAATTTGTTACTAATGCAATTGCGTGCATATGGAGTCGATTAAATGATTTAAATTTGAAATGAAGGAGTTTTAAAATGGCTTAAAAATAGATTTTATCCTAGAAGAATGCACATATTCCCCTTGGACAGATCTGCGCCCTCATAGGCCAGGTGCTCTTTCAAAACCTGCAGGCAGGGAGGTGCCTAACAAAAGGAAAGAAGATGCAACAATTATGAAATGTGAACTCCCGACAGTCTCGAGCTTGCTTCTTAAATTTGTTAGAGTTACTATATTATCTTAAAAATTTTAATTTGATTTAAATAAATTTTTTTTAACAAGTCCTTAAAAGTCTATGATTGGGTTGCAGGCTAAATCAAAATCGACATGCAAGAATCACAAAAAAATTACTAAAAGCAAGCAATCCTATATCGCAATCAACATCAAACATTAGTCAAATCAATTAAATTAATATTCAAACTAAAAGTCCATAGGCAAGTGCCATTTAATATTACATCCCACGATTACAAAAAAGTAAAGTGGCTGGGCACCACTAATAACACCTCAAATTTCTAATCCTAAGACTCAAGTGACTTTGAGAATGGGTTTTCTCATTCTTCACTTCTTCATCCTTCTGTAGCTCCTTGGATTGTCGGGTTTGAATATCCAAATGAAAGGGAATTCCCCCTTTGGAAGGGGTGTTACCTCTTCTCATTGGATATTTGAAAGTAATCCTAATTTGGATCTCCAAATGGAGAGGGACTCTCCTCTAAGGGATGTCCCTTCCTCTTTGGATTCCAAATTGGATATTTAATCTCATTCTCAAAGCACTTTAAACATTATAATTCAGATTATATCGAATTACATTTGAAATATAAAATTTTATACTCGATCATACAAGGTTATCTTAATAATCAGCAGTTATATATAATCCCAATCATTTATAATCAATATCAAGCACTTATAATCAATCTCAAGCAGTTAATATTTGATATTTAAAATGCTCAATTATTCACAACATAGAATGTAGAAAAATAAGTGAACAAATACATCAATTCTAAGCTAGTAAACAGCATACAGTGAAAACCACGAAAAATATGGCACACAACTGCATAAAAGTAAACTCCAGCCTAGCCTAAAAACAGAGTTGGTTATCCTAACAAACCATCTAAATTGTGTGTAAAAGGCTGTGTGATTTTGATATATCCAATGTGGGATATTTGATTAAAGTTACTTAATGTTCTGGTTGGTTGAAAGGTTTAAGAAAAATTTAATTGAAATTTAAATCTTAATGACTTAAGATTAATTTTAAAATATAATTTAAAGTGTTAAGTGGATATCACCTTTATTGTTCACCGTGGCTGTGAAGTTTATTTTACCTTCCTTGGGGCTAATTAATAGCCTTGTAGGCCTGAGTTATCTAGTGGTACCCGGTATAATTAAATGATTTAAGTTGATTAAGATTTAAAAGTAAATAAATTTTAATTAAAGTTTGTTGATTACTTATTTCAAGGTTAATTAAAGATTTCTAGGTTTTAAAGTGATTTTGAGTTTTTTAAATTTTTTTTGAATTATTTTAATCATTTAATTAAGGGGTCCAAAGTTGATTTTTAAATTAAGCTCAAATTCTAGAAAGTTTGTATTTTATTAAAATATTAGACCATAAGATGAGTTGTTAAACACTAAGTTTGCTGGATTTGGATTTTTCTACATTTAGTTATAAAGGTTTGAAGAATTGACTTGATTTTGACTTAAGTTTGACCAAAAGTTGACTTTTTCAAATTTGTATGATTTCTGGAAGTTTGATATTTTTAATAAATATTAGAGTTTATTATGAGTTGAATTCCTTTGAGTTTGATCAATTTAAAATTTTCTGGAATTAGTTATAATTTTTCAAAATTTGATTATTTATTAGAATTATTTAATTAGTTCAATTAAATGCCTTTTATTGATTTTGTTCCAAATGAACTCCCAACTTCTTGAAATCAACTCTAAAGTTCAGGAATTACCTAAGGAAAGATTCTCAAGTGTTTGGAATTTTTTTTGAATTTTTAATTATTTATAATTCATTAAATTAATTAAATATTCAATTTTACTTAAAATTAAATTAAGTTCATATTAGATGTCAAATCAGGGGGTTTTTGATTAAAGTTTGAATTCTGGTCATTTTGAGATATTAGAATTTTTATAATTTTTAAAGGGTTAATTAAGGGTTTAAGCTTAAGTTGATTGATTAAGGGGTTTAATGGTTTTAAAAATCAATGAAAATTTTTCTCAACGTTGGACATGTTACTAAGTTTAAATGTTCAAAGTTTTGAGTCAAAAGGATGTGTATCTTAATTATTTAAAATTTTCTAAGTTCTCTAAATGTGTTCTTAATTTTTGTCCTTAATGATATCACTAAATTTATTATGCTTAAATCAAGGTTTCTCTAACCCTTAAATTTAACATAAATAATATGTAATCACACCAAACAAATCCTAGATCTAGGAGAGCATAAATCTAAGTGGTGTGTGCACAACCTAAGCATGCGAGGATTAAACTTAAGACATGTAATTAAAAATAAGATTAGTGAATAATAAAAAAGTTATTATTTACTAATAAATTCCATTAATTTAATTCAATTATGTTTAAATCATATTTAATGTTTCAAGACATTAAAAGTGATTATTTACGAAATTCATCTAACGGTGGATATCAAACCCCACAGTTTGATCTCAGCAGAAGGAAAATCAAATGGCTGAGAGAGCATCCTGCAGTTTTGAACCAGCGGCTATGATCAAGCCGAACGGGAGTTTTATCGAGTGAATGGAATACGTTGTTTGACAGACCGCGGAATGATAAGATCTATGACGTTGATCAATGAATTAATGACTCATATTTTGTGTGGCTAGGAGTAGCCTTATTCTAGTGCCCTAAAATGAAAATCTATTCATTTTTTTCAAAATACTAAATCAAATCAATTGAAATTTTAAACTAAGATCAATAAATTGAAGAGAATTAATGGGATACTAAAACCGTAGTTTATAAAGCACTTTTTAGAACTCTATTTCAATCTATGTGTTCTAAATTAGGGTTTAGGATTTTACCCGATTCAATGGATAGATTAATCCGCTTATGGAATTATTGCAATTATAGACTGTCCACACTCCATTTTGCTGAAGTCACCAAGGCTATAGAAGCTACGGATCGAGCTGGAGAGGACTTAGTTAGCCTTTTGTTTGGCTGGAAACTCGCTCATGACAGCCTCTAAATGCCTGATTCTGAGGGATGTTGAGGAGTTGATTAAGAGCTTGAAAGAGCAAATAACTTGGCTCTATAGGTTGAGTATGGAGAGAGAAGGCTAGGGTTTCAATGATGCTTGATTAGGGTGTTTTCCCCTTATTGAGATGTCCTCTCATCAAATGGTAGGCTGGGATTCATTAAGGGAGCACCTAGATGATTGACATCTGTCCCTAGGGTGGTTAGGAGCAGAGAATTAAAGGACAAGGGGTACATCCCATGTGTAAAAGGATTTGGTCTCCATTTGGACATGTGGAGTGATAGGAGCCTTGTGATCTTGATTTGAAGGCTGTGAAGGGTTCTAGGAAGGTTGTAGAGCCTACTAGAGCTGCTGGAAATGATTGGGTTTGAGGGATTAAGGCTTAAGAGGTCATTTAACCATCTTTGACCTCTCCAAAGCCTTGGTTTAAACCTTTGACCAGTCCACTTGCCATGTGGACTGCTGAGGTGGCAATGAGAGATCTTAGAGAGCTGTTTAAATGGGTTGGAGGAGATTAAGATGGAGTGGATAAATTTACTAAAGTTAGTTATATCACTTTATCCTCCCCTAAAAATTTGTTTGACCATTTGACTGGTTAAACAGTCAACTATGGATGATGTATAACCCAAGTGGTAGCTAAATATTAGTTGGATAGACTCAAAGGGTTTAAGGTTAAAATGCTAGAGTTTGAGTGCAAATTCAAAAGATTTGATCATGAATTGAAGTTTGACCAAGTTAAACTTGGTGTGATTTGACTTCAAATAAGTTTGAATGGATTTGACTTAGGTTTTGAGAGCTTGAATGGGTTAGATAGGTCAAATGGGTTAAAGTGACACATTTAAAGCCTTAAAGGGTACTTATGTCAACCTAGGTTGACTTGGTCAATTAGGTTGACCTAATGGGTGGGTCAAGGCTCAACAAGTTTGGTTTGATATTTGAAAATTGCTAGAAGTGGTTCTAAGCAATTCATATGTCTTTTGGTTTGAAATTGATGTTTGAATCCTTAAGGAGTATTTTGGTTAAAAGGATCAAACTAGTCAACCAGGCTTGATCAGGGTTAGAGTTTGAGTCCATTGCACTCCTAAGGGTGATTAGGATATATTAGAAGAGGTTTTGGGATTTGATTTGAAGAGGCTATATTAAAGTTTATGAAAAACTCCAAAATTGCCCTTAAGGGACATTTTGGTCTTTTTAACCCCTGGTCAACTGGGGGTCAAAGTGGGTCAAAAAATACAGTTTAATATTCAATATGTTATAATCAAGTGTCTGGAAGTAATTGGAGGCTTTATAGAAAGCTCCAAGGTCAAAATCCACTGGGTGGCAGGTCTAGTGGCATAGGCTATAAATATTTGAAGGTTTTATAGCTTTGGCTTTTAGTTCAATTTCTGAAGTTAGAGATCTCATAATGGACTCAAATTTGGAAGGTTATCTCTAGAGACATGTCTTATTACTGTGCAAGTGATAAACTCTGAATCGGAGGTCATTTGATTAGGTTTTGAAGTGTTTGAAAATTCAATGGAAAAGGCTTTCAGGACTTGGACCTTTGGCCCTGGATTTGAGTCTGGATTGATCTAAGATCTAGGTAGATCCTAAGGTCCGGATTGATCTAAGGTCTGGATAGATCTTAGGTTCTAAATTGGTCTTAGTGATCTTATACAAAAATTAGGTCAATAGTGTGACTGAGAAGCAGTACAAATGTTGGCATTATTAGACTAATTCAACCCCATATAACCCACACCTCCTAGGCCTTGAGGGAAATTAGTTCACCAAACACGGGCTTGCTATAGAGCTTGTTCATCAAGCTAAGTAGAATGAATGAGACCCTGCTAAATAAAACTCTCTACAATAGGGGAAAAGTAACGAGGGGCACTCTTAGCCTCTATACCCATAGCAGTCTCCTCCGGATCCTGGCTCATAGGACCCAGTGAGGCACCTATAATACGGGGTGAAGAGGCACACTCCTTAGACCGTGCTAGCCCAAATGTCTTGTATAGATTGTTGCAAATTGATAAATTATGTTTTGATGGTTGGCAAACACTCTTACTTAACTTAGACTGTCTGTTACTACCGACTTTTCATGAATCAAAGATCGGACGGAAAAACGGAGCCAACTCAAGATGGGGTAGATTAGGGTTGAGTCAGTTTGTAATTTTATTTTTCCCCTCTTGAGTCATTTGTAATATTTGGTGTGACTAATGCAAAGTAACCCTACACAGACACACTTGAGAGACTTAGAATTTCTATTTTTACTCAAATTGGCCAGGACGATATTTACATCGTCATGGACAATCTGGCTTAAAACAGAAAATCTAAATCAGGGGTTCTTAATTAAGGCAGCCGTCATTAGCAAATCGGCCTGGGCGATACGTGTATCGACCAGAATGATAGGATCAAAACAGAATGAAATTACCACCATAAATAATTAATGTATTCTATATTTTTGAAAATCGGCGAGGACTATCTTTGATCGGCCTGGACGATATTCACAATTATGCCTTAATTAATCAGACAAATCAAGGAAGTAATTAAGGATGATTGATACGATCACATCGTCCTGGACGATCTATTCAAAAACCCTTAGTTACTTCTGGACGATTAATATCGGCCAGCACAAATTCAGGGCGATGCTCTGGATGATTTTCCTCTGATTTGAACTGATCGGCATGGACGATCATGATATCGTCCGGGACGATCAAGCCAATTTTAAATCATCCAGTTTACATTCAGGGCGATGCCCTGGCCGATCTCATGGGATTTGTACTGATCGTTCAGGACGATGTCAATATCGTCTTGGACGATATAGTCGGCAATTTGTAATTAATGAGCTCCTTTGAATCTCTTCTATTTAAGAGCTATTGTTCAACATTTTTGAAAATCCTTGGCTGCTGTCTTGACCTGAGAAAACCTAAATGATAGAGAGAGAGGGAGAGAGAGAGGATCTCGTGAGGGGGAGCTTGTGAGGGGATTCACAAAAGTTGCTCCAAGCATTATTCCACTTCTTCTTCCCTAGAGTCTCTTATCCTTGGAAGGGTTGGGAGAGGTAAGTTCCAGCAAGTGATTGTGGTTCTCTGCCATCTTCAGGATGAAGCAAAAGGAGGAAGGTTCTCTGCCTTGCCGGGTGTGGCAAAAAGAGGTTTTTGTAAAGGCTTCTCCACCTAGCTGTGGAGGCTAAAGGAGAGTCACGATTGTAGTGCAATACTCGGATGGCGCCTATGGGGAATGGACGTAGGTCGAGTTGACCGAACCACTATAAACCCTTATGTTCTTGTTTTTACTGCTTTCGCATTTATTTTCTTCATCATTTTTTTGTGGTGATTTAGTTTGTATTCGTGCTTTGCCTAAAAATTTTTAAATACCAATTTACCCCCCCTCTTGGTTAGCCTTGGACCGGTTCTATAGGGCTTAACATTCCTAACGAACTTTCAAGTGGTATAAGAGCTTCTTTCATAAAATAAGTTTTTAAAAGCTTTTGAATTTTATCCATGGCTAACTTTGGGAATCGAAACACTGCAGAAGGTTATTCAATTACACGACCTCTAATGTTTGACAACTTACCTTTTGATTTCTGGAAAACCCGCATGTCAATATTTTTTATAAT
>NW_021319710.1:25501-30804 GCF_001605985.2 Dendrobium catenatum | reverse complement strand
TGTATATTTTTTTTAATTTTATGTATTCTCAATCATAGAACTGGATTACTCCGTACTATCGAAGATAATATATAGTAGAGGAAACATTTACCTCATCTAAGAGTTACTCCTAGTATGAGGACATCCTCTAATGATTGGAATACAAAGATAGGGAACTGTGAATGGCTTTGATAACCCAGGCCATGTTTGCCACATGAATAAAACTAAAGAAAGAGATTACATAGGATCTTATAAAGAAGTAAATTATTAGTTTTGATAACCTAGATCACATTCAACTAATATAAATGAACTAGAGAGCACAATAATGGCAAAATTGATGTATGAATAAAAAAAATTAGGACAGAGGAACAACATTACCTCTCATGACTAACATAGGATGGTATGGACCCAATATCCCATCACCAAAGAGTTTAAACTAATAACTTTGACATCCCTAGTCATATTCAACTCATATGAAAGAACTGGGGGCTACATCTATCAGAGGAGGACTGATAGGAAGAAGAAATTCACATAGGAATAATGGATTCCTATCATCACATCTGACTAACATAGATGGACATGGAACCAGTATCATATCTTGAAAGTAGACTTGAATAATTGGTTTTGATATCCTAGACAACACTTAAAGTAACAAGTGAAACTGGGGGACTAAGCCCTAGAAAAAGGGGAGAGAAAACTAAATATTCTATACGCTAGTGCCAACGTGATTGGTGCGCATAGACAAAAGTAAAAACATCCCTACGACGTATTAGCATATCACCTTTAAGGATAATCTTACACTCTTTATAACGAACATCGTGTGGTAGAGGACAAATTATCGTGGCCACACAGACTGCCGAAAAGTAAAAAGGATCCTTTTAGGGGATACATATAGAGAGGGATTTCTACAGGTGGTAGGGAGGCTCCCCTGTGACGTATTAGACTCAAGCTTAATACTTTTTCAAGTATTGCCCGTTGATGATAGGCATAGGATGAATACCATTTGCATCAACAAGTAGGTAGGCATCACCTTTATAAACTTGATCTACAGCGAAGGGGCCTTCCTAAATAGGCTAAAACTTACCACTTCGACGTCGACGCAAAATGATAGGCCTACACAAAATAAGAACTAGATCACCTACATGGAAAGCACTAGGTCTAATAAGGCGACCGTGTGATCGGGCCATTCGAGCCTGATATAGCTTAAGGTTATGATAAGCTTGTAAACGAAGCTCTTCTAAATCATCAAGCTCTTCCAATCTTAGTCGGACATTATCTTCATCAGATAGATTATAACTAATTGCTACACATAGTGAGGGGAGTTCGACCTCGAGTGGGAGGACTACTTCAACCCCAAAAGCTAAAGCATATGGGATGGACTGAGTAGGAGTACGATAGGTAGTCCTATAGGCACACAATACTTCAGGTAACTTATCATGCCATTCTCATTTATTTGTAACAAGGATTTTCCTTATCAGTTACACGAGAGTTTTATTAAATGCCTCCGCCAAGCCATTGGATTTGGGGTAGTAAATCGAGGAGTATTGTTAATTAATATTATGACGGTGGGAAAATCTGATAATTTTGGTGCTTCTAAAGGTCAGGTCGTTATAAAAAATTATGCGGCGCAGAGCACCAAAGCGATAAATAATGTTATCGCGAAAGAAGTGCATCACACCTTCTAATTTGACTTCTTTTAGTGGGATAGCTTCTGCCAATTTATAGAAGTAATCAGCGGTGGTTAAAATAAATCTATGACTTTTAAAATAAGGAGGTTCTATAGGACCCACTACATCCATTTCCTAGCCCTCAAATGGCTAAGATGATATAATAGGGTGCAATGGACTAGGGGTTGGTGAATCACCGTGCTGTGAATCTGGCACTAATGAAACATTTTAGCATACTCCATGCAATCACGGATCATAGTTGGCTAGTAGTAGCCAAGGCGTTTAATTTTGCCTTTCATTTTAGATCCAGACTAATGGGCACCACAAAGCACTTCATGTATCTCGCCTATGACCTTGCGAGACTCTTCTTTATTAAGGCAACACAACCACAGTTGGTCAAAAGAGCATCGATACAAGATATCATTTATGTAGGTGAAAGATAGAGCTCTATTTCTAATTTGACCGACGAGAGATCTATCATCTGGAAGCCTACCTTGCTTCAAGTATTCTATGAAGGGCACTCTCCAATCTAACTCATCATCAACAGTAAATACTATGAGGGTCTGATCGGAAGAAGATAAGTCTGCGAGGCACAGAACTTGATGATATTGGACAATAATAAACATGGGGTTTCTAGTAGGATCAACTAATTCTTTTGCTAACTTGGCCAAGGCATTTACTTTCTACTTTTAGATATAGGAATTTTGACCAAAGTTACTTATGGTATTAAGCACAAGAGCTTCATTACTTTATTATGATATGAAAAGAGACCAGGCTTAAGCACTTTGTAGACTCCAGCTACTTGATTGATTATCAATTGGGAGTCTCCAAAGATTTTCACTCGTTTAATGTTCATCTGGACGGTCAACTCAAGCCCCAAAATTAGAGCTTCGTACTCAGCTTCATTGTTAGTATGAGTTTCTGATAAACTATAGGAGTACCGTAGAGTATGACCTTCAGGGGATATAAAAATCAGCCCTAGATCTACCCTAATTCTAAGAGTTTCATATGGATTTAAGGTTTTAACGGATGACACACCGTTAAAGTAAAACTTTCAAGTAGGGGAATTCTGTTCATCCACACTTATGATTACTTCATCAGGTAGATCATCATTGAGTGGAGAATCAATAGGGATCGGGTGATCAGCCAGAAAGTTAGCTAGAGCTTGTCCTTTGACGGCCCGCTGATGGACAAAAGTAATGTCAATTTGCAGTAAGATCATAGACCAGTGTGCTAGACGACCTGAGAGGGTCGTATGGGTCATCAAGTACTACAATGGGTTGACTTGAGAGATCAGATTGATCTTATGTGAAAGCATATAATGCCTAAGCTTTTGTACTGAAAAAAAAAAGGCCAAAGATTGCTTTTCCATTGTTGTGTACTTAAGCTCTACATGTATTAATTATCTACTAAGGTAGTATAAGGCATTCTCCTTTACTTTCTCATTCTCTTGAGCCAATAATGCACCTAGGGATTCATTTAGGGCTGTAGTGTAAAGAATTAATGACCTACATAGGATAGGTGCAACTAAAGTAGGGTGTTTATCAGGTAGTGCTTTATACTCTCAAAGGCCTCCTGACAATGCTCATCCCAGTGGAATCGAGCATCCTTCTTCACTAGAGCAGATAAGGGATGCCACCTACCAAAATGGTTGGAGATAAATCTCCGCAAGAAAGTAAGTCTACCTTGAAAGAATCTCAACTGCATAAGACTTTTAGTGGGTTTCAACTCCAATATGGCTTTGATCATAGAATGATCAATCTCAATGCCATAATAACGGTTGATAAACCCTAAGAACTTTCCAGCACTAATAATAAATTCGCATTTTAAAGGATTCATTTTCAAATCTTATTTGCGCATGCATTCAAAAATGATTCGTAGATCTCATAGGTGATCTCTACGGACCTTACTTTTGACCAACAAATCATCCACATAGCATTCAACTTGCTTGTGTATAATCTCATTAAAGATAACAATCATAGCACGTTGATAGGTGGCCCCGATATTCTTGAGACCGAAGGGCATCACCTTATAACAAAATACACCTATAGGTGTACAAAATACAGTAAATTTTTCATCTTCAGGGGTCATATTTATCTGATTGTAACAAGATGAACCATCAATGAAGGAGAAAATTCTATGGGATGATGCTATATCCACTATAAGCTCGGGGATAAGAAGGGGGAAATTATCCTTAGGATATAGCTTGTTTAAATCATGGAAGTCAATACAGACACATATTTGTCCACTCTTCTTCTAGACTGGACCGACGTTGGTAACCCAAGTAGGGTACTTCTCTTCCCTAATGAATCCAGCTTCTATAAAATCTTTAGTCAAAGTGATAACCTGTTATTCAATTTATAACCTCATCCTGCGATGTGCTTGTTTAACAGAGACTGCCTCAAGCTGGATATCTAACTTATGGACTGTCAGTTCTGGGTTTAAACCATACATCTTGGTGTAATTCCAGGCAAAATAGTCTTTAAACTCTATTAGCAACTTGATGTATTCTTGAGCCTGTGAATCATACAGTAGAACACTATAAAAAATAGGCCCAGGCTCTAACTCAATGCCTAAGTTGACCTCACACAGTTCGTCCATATTGGAAGTGACATCATCTTTAAGCTCTTGTGGAGCATCAAGGACTCTACCCTCATCACTATCCGAGTCTTCTTCATCGGCAAGAGAAATAACCTGATGTGTGTTTGATTTAAAAAGTATAGTTTTAAAAAAAATTAATTTTCTTTGGGTAAGATTTAATTTCTAGAATTTTAAAATTAAACGCATCATTATGAATAATATATCACCTCAGGAGGTGAATATATCATTCCTTAATGGGTTTGAATTATAAAATTTTGAATTCATCCTGATTATCATAGTCAAATTCAGGAGAGACAACATATGATCTCGAAAGATTAAAATGATGTTCAATCAATTATTTGACTATAATAATATGGATAATAAATCATAATAAAAATTGATACATCTTCAAAAGAAGAAGTTATCAATCGTTATTGATTATTTGAAAATGGAAATAACGATGGTTGAATTTTAAATTTCCTAAAGATAATTAATTAAAGGTTTTAAAAATTTTGATTTTGAAAATCTAGTTTGGGTTTCTAAATCTCCTATGAGTGCAAGCATTCGTAGTTAATTACATCGTAGGAAAATCAGAGTTTTCTACGAATACTCTCGAATAAAATAGTGGTAGAAACTTTATTTAAGATTTCAAAGATTGATGTCAAAGGAGATAAGGATTGGAAATTTCAAATGGGATTGGATGGAAGTTGAGTACTTATTTTTGAAGTCAAAGGAAGAAGTATAGAAGGTGTTTTGAGATTATGAATTACTTCAAAAATGCCTCAGCCTATCCTAAATGTTAGGCTTAAATTTGATTGAAAGTGATTTAAGTTTAAATGGTTATTTTATTAGAATGTTGGGATTCAATTCCCATAGATTGAGTTCTTATAGCCCGAGCCTACCTCAGAACCTAAGTCTAAATTGGGTACTAAAAAGTAACCCAAACCTAATTAATGTAGTGTAAATATGGACTTACCCCAGCCTGGATTGGGGAGCCAGCTAAACCATCTAAGCGCTTTAAAAACATGTATTCAGTCATTTAATATTGAGTGTTAGGGACATTGTTTAAGAAAAGTT
>NW_021319710.1:21616-25401 GCF_001605985.2 Dendrobium catenatum | reverse complement strand
CTTAGGCATCCCTCCGAGCCATCGATTTGGCACGAAATTCATCTAACGGTGGATATCAAACCCCACAGTTTGATCTCAACAGAAGGAAAATCAAATGGCTGAGAGAGCATCCCGCAGTTTTGAACCAGCGGCTATGATCAAGCCAAACAGGAGTTTTATCGAGTGAATGGAATACGCTGTTTGAAAGATTGCGGAACAATAAGATCTATGACGTTGATTAATGAATCAATGACTCAGATTTTGTGTGGCTAGGAGGAGCCTTATTCTAGAGCCCTAAAATGAAAATCTATTCATTTTTTCAAATTAATTAATCAAATCAATTGAAATTTTAAACTGAGATCAATAAATTGAAGAGAATTAATGGGATACTAAAATCGTAGTTTATAAAGCACTTTTTAGAACTCTATTTCAATCTATGTGTGCTAAATTAGGGTTTAGGATTTTACCCGATTCAATGGACAGATTAATCCTCTTATGTAATTATTGTATTTATAGACTGTCCACGCTCCATTTTGCTGAAGTCACCAAGGCTATAGAAGCTACGGATCGAGCTGGAGAGGACATGGATGTAGTTAGTTTTTTGTTTTGCTGGAAACTCGCCGATGACAGCCTCTAAATGCCTGATTCTGACCTGGGGGATGTTGAGGAGTTGATTAAGAGCTTGAAAGAGCAAATACCTCGGCTCTAGAGGTTGAGTATGGAGAGAGAAGGCTAGGGATTCAATGATGCTTGATTAGGGTGTTTACCCCCTATTGAGATGTCCTCTCATCAAATGGTACGCTGGGATTCATTAAGGGAGCTTCTAGATGATTGCCATCTGTCCCTAGGATGGTTAGGAGCAGAGAATTAAAGGACAAGGGGTACATCCCATGTGTAAAAGGATTTGGTCTTCATTTGGACATGTGGAGTGATAGGAGCCTTGTGATCTTGATTTGAAAGCTGTGAAGGGTTCTAGGAAGGTTGTAGAGCCTACTAGAGCCGCTGGAAATGATTGGGTTTGAGGGATTAAGGCTTAAGTCAAAAGATTTGATCATGAATTGAAGTTTGACCAAGTCAAACTTGGTGTGATTTGACTTCAAATAAGTTTGAATGGATTTGACTTAGATTTTGAGATGGGTTTGAGAGCTTGAATGGGTTAGATAGGTCAAATGGGTTAAAGTGACACATTTAAAGTCTTAAAGGGTACTTATGTCAACCTACGTTGACTTGGTCAACTAGGTTGACCTAATGGATGGGTCAAGGCTCAACAAGTTTGGTTTGATATTTGAAAATTGCTAGAAGTGGTTCTAAGCAATTCATGTCTTTTGGTTTTTAATTGATGTTTGAATTCTTAAGGAGTATTTTGGTTAAAAGGATCAAACTAGTCAACTAGACTTGATCAGGGTTAGAGTTTGAGTCCATTGCACTCCTAAGGGTGATTAAGATATATTAGAAGAGGTTTTGGGATTTGATTTGAAGAGGCTATATTGAAGTTTATGAAAAACTCCAAAATTTCCCTTAAGGGACATTTTGGTCATTTTAACCCCTGGTCAACTGGGGGTCAAAGTGGGTCAAAAAATGCAGTTTAATGTTCAATATGTTATAATCAAGTGTCTGGAAGTAATTGGAGGCTTTGTAGAAAGCTTCAAGGTTAAAATCCACTGGGTGGCAGGTCTAGTGGCATAGGCTATAAATATTTAAAGGTTTTATAGCTTTGGATTTCAATTCAATTTCTGAGGTTAGAGATCTCATAATGGACTCAAATTTGGAAGGTTATCTCTAGAGACATGTCTTATTATTTTGCAAGTGATAAACTCTGAAACGGAGGTCATTTGATTCAGTTTTGAAGTGTTTGAAAATTCAATGGAAAAGGCTTTCAGGACTTGGACCTTTGGCCTTAGATTTGAGTTTGGATTGATCTAAGATCTAGGTAGATCCTAAGGTCTGGATTGATCTAAGGTCTGGATAGATCTTAGGTTCTAAATTGGTCTTAATGATCTTATATAAAAATGAGGTCAATAGTGTGACTGAGAAGCAATACAAATGTTGGCATTATTAGACTAATTCAACCCCATATAACCCACACCTCCTATGCCTCGAGGGAAATTAGTTCGCCAAACACGGGCTTGCTATAGAGCTTGTTCATCAAGTTAAGTAGACTGAATGAGACCTTGCTCAATAAAATTATCTATAATAGGGGAAAAGTAACGAGGGGCACTCTTATCCTCTATACCCATAGCAGTCTCCTCCGGATCCTGGCTCATAGGACCCAGTGGGGCACCTATAATACGGGGTGAAGAGGCACACTCCTTAGACCGTGCTAGCCCAAATGTCTTGTATAGATGAGGTATAGGGTATTCACTAGTCCATAGTGGACTATCATCACTAGTGGAAGGAGTGTTAGAAGGTCTTTGATGGGAATCCTCAACTCTAATTTCGCATACTTGATGGGAAGAAAGCTGTAGACTAGTAGTCTGACGTCGGAAGTCCTTTTTCTCTTCTGAACTACTGTCAATAACTAATCAACCATCAGGTATCAAATGACTACAAAAGGTAGTATGTGAGTCATAATAAGCAAAATTTGGAGGTAATGAAGGGATCGAATGATGAAGGACATCGATCATTTCATCATCTGAAGAGTTAGACTATATAGTCAAAGAAGAAATATAAAGGTGTGGGGGGAGAAGGAGTCTAAGTGTCATGGTTCCGTGGGGGGACATCGTGCCTTACTATAAACTGATAAGGATGTCTATCAGAATCTGCAGTGGAAACACCTGGTTCAATACTAGCCTATGATGGACCCTGTACTAGAAATTATATAAGACCCTGTGCATATGACTGCATGGGACCCTCTACAACACTGGCGGGTGTAGAGAGAGTTGCTATTTGCATGTTTTATATTCTTGCATCTTGTATTATTTTGATGATTTCAAATATTATTATTTTTATATATCTCCTAACATTTTTTGGAAGTTTTATTTTTGCTCTAGTGTGTACTAACATTTCAGGAAAATCAACTCCAAATGATGAAGACTTCAAATTATTCTTTTGTAAATTACAAGTTTTTGAAATGAAAGGGAGTGATTGTAATTGAGTGAAAAATCACAACACACACTCTTGGGGGACAATTTTTATGAACTGATCGTACGGGACGAACTTTGTTCGTACGGGACGATCACGTCAATTAACCCTCAGAAGAGCAATGGATCGAACAGGCGTGGAGAAAATTTTCTAAGTCCTAATCGTCCAGGATGAATTTAATATTTGTCCTGGGATGAAACTATCGGGATTCTCACTCGCAATGTTCGTCCAGATGAAAAATAAGGTTCGTACCAGGACGAAACTCTCTGTATGAGATCGTACAGAACGAAATTAATTTTTGTACCTGGACGAAACTCTCTGGATGAGATCATACAGGATGAAATATATTTTCTTCCCTGGATGAAACTCTTTGTTTACAATCGTCCCAGGACAAAACCTATTCGTCCTAGGACGAACTGAACTGACTTACATCAGTGGTTACGTCCTGTAGAATTTTTGGAAATCGACCTATGAAATAACCGTTTCGTACCGGACGAACATAGTTCGTCCGGGACTATCAGCGTGTACGAACATAATTCATACCAATATACATTAGGTTCGTTTCAGGCACTTTAAGTAAAATTGTCCAGGACGATCCACTGCATACAGAATTGAAAAACTTGCAGTTTTTGGTCGGTTTTCTTGTCTTTTGTATATATAGTTCAAATTAGACTGCCATCCAATCTTTTTTTTTCCATTTAATCTTCGTGCCTATTGAAAGAAAA
>NW_021319710.1:10887-17487 GCF_001605985.2 Dendrobium catenatum | reverse complement strand
TTTATACTATTGTCGTATTTGTATCTTTTATTCAAAAATTTAAAAAATAACAAAAATTTTTTTATCTCCCCTATTTTTTAAAGTGTTTTTCTAGTGAGGGGAGAGTAGAAGAAAATGTTCCTTTTTGCAAATTCAAATTAAAAATGTTTGTCATCATCAAAAAGGGGAAGATTGTTGAGGATCTATGGCTTATGATTTTGATAATAGCAAATATTCTTTTTTCTCTTCAACTGCCTTATCTACTGACATTTCATTTTCACACGATCAGACTGCAATTTGGAATCAACTCAAGATTGGGTAGACTAGGTCTGAGTCAGTTTGTACACTTTTTCCTTTCTTGAGTCCATTGTATTTGGTGTGGTTCCCGATGCTTTGTAACTTGGAAGATTTTCTAACTGTTCCCTAGAGTTTACTATTTTTGGTAACATCATCCGTGACGATATTTATATCGGCCTAGATGATCTGTTTAAAAGCAGAAACCCTAATTATGACATCCTCACTAAAGCAGCCATCATTTTGCAAAAAAAATATTATCCTGGACGATTTTGTATCGACCAGGGCAATAGGCTCAAATCAGAAAGAATCTGCCGCCAGATCTATTTAGGAATTACTTATTTTTGGACATCATCCAGAGGATCGTCCTGGACTATAAAATATCATCCAGGACGATTCAGGACAATTTTTCCAAAATTTCTCTAGAATTTAAGGAAAGCAATTATGACTTGATTGCACGATCAAATGGTCCTGGACGATCACAAAATCGTCCAGGCCGATACGCTGGACGATTAGACATCAGACAGCTATTTTTCAGGGTGATGTTCAGGACGATATTTCACGATTTGTTCTGATCATCCATGATGATATATTATCGTCCGGGACAATATGAACAAATTTCTTCTAATCGTCTCAAATCGTCCCGGTTGATTGGGCTTAAATTATACTAATCGTACAGGACGATATCGTCCTGGATGATAAAGTCGGCAACTTGCATTAATGAGCTCATTTTGAGATCTTCTATTTAAGCTTTAGCATGGCACTTTGTAAGTGTCTTTGGCAGCCATTGCAGCTTCGTTCTTTTGGGGGAAACTTGAAGAGAGAGCTTGAAAGAGAGTGAGGAAAGGGTGGAGCTTGAGAGAGGGAGAAGACGAGTTTCCTAGCCATTTGAGTGTTCGATTTCTTGGAATTAAGAAAGTGATTTGAATTAATGTTTTGAAGTTGACTTTGAATTTTAAGTTTGGTTAACTTTATTCAAAATTTTATAACTCAATCGTGTTTAGTTTACACCAAACACGGTGGTTCATAAAATTGACGAGTGGAACTGAGAGTTAAACTTGACTCTTTCGCTACACCGACTGACATGAGGCAAAATGTCAAAGTTTGGACTTGCATTTGAAATCAAAATTAAACTTAAGTTTGAGGTGGAAATCAAGTTTAAACTTAAGGTTGGAAGTTTATTTGAAATCAAAGTTTGATTTGAATTTTAACTTAAGGTTGTATTTGAATGGATCTCCTTTAAATTTTGAAACTCAAGATATTGAATTTCACTCAAATGTAGAGGTTTACAAAATTACTGGAAAATCCTAAGAAATTAGGCTTGACTCTTTCACCCCACCAAAGGATTTGGGGGTGAAATGTCAAAGTCTAAAATTGACTAGAGAGTTTTGGATCTGCATTGCATGTGTTCAACTATAACAAAATGTTATAGAAGACACATGACAACAAAGATTGAAATTGGTTTGAAAGATTTTCCTTCATTTTTTTTTTGAAACTCAAAATGTTGATTTTTTTATTTTCAACAAAATGGTTAACAAAAATTAAGAGAAAATCAGGAAGCCTGGACTTGACTCTTTCATTGCACTAACTAGCTTAGAGTGAAATGTCAAAATCTAGGTTTGATCAAGAGTTTGAATTTTTATGTGTTCAACTACAACAAAATATTGTAAAAGACACACGACAACGACGATTCAAGTTGATTTGAAAGGTTTTGAAAGAGATTGAATTTTTGAAAATCTGGCAGAATTTCCCCTTATTTTGAAACTCAATGTGTTGAATTCACATTCAACATGAAGGTTAACAAATTTTGGAGGAAGGTTTCTTAAAAGTCGACCTAACTCTTTCATCCCAATGAAAGCTTAGGAATGAAATGTCAAAATTTGACTTTACTAGAAGGGTTGATCTTTTGAATTGAATTTGAAGGTGTTTATATTATTTCACACATATTGAATTATAAGAGCTACAATTCTATATGTGATATAATATAGGGATCAATTAGGATTTGAAAGTGATTGAATTTTAACTTAAGGGATTGAAATCTTGATTTTGGAATTGAAAAGTCTTTTGTAAATTGTGAAACTTAGCACGCTAGTTATTTACTCGCATGCAAGTTTGCGACATATATAAAAGGATTTGGCTTGACTCTTTCGCTCTACCAATTAACTTGGAGGCAAAATGTCAAAGCCCAACTTCGACATAGGATTCCTACGCTCACCTCTCTTTTAACATGTCTTAATTGAGTTGGCCACACTCACCCAAGGAAGAAATGGGAGAGGGACCAACGGAGGGAAAGGTAGTCAAAACTACCGATGTAATAAAATTTGAACCGCTATTAAAGATGGAGAGAAAGATTTTCCCCAACGGAGTCGCCATTTTTTGTTTGATTAAAAAATATATATTTTTGAAAAGTATTAATTTTCTTTGGGAATATTAAATTTTGAATTTTAAAATTAAACACATCATTATGAACAGTATATCGCCTCGGGAGGTGATCATATCATTCCCTAATGGGTTCGAATTTCATAATTTTAAATTCATCTGAATTATTATAGTCAAACTCAAGGGGAAATATCATATGATCTCGAAAGATCAAAATGACGTTCAATCAATTTTTAAACTATAATAATTTGGATAAGAGATTGTTAATTTCATAATCAAAATAATTATAATAAATTAATATGTCTTCCCGATGAAAGATGATATTACCTATTATCGATTATTTTAATATGACGATAACGATCGCCATTTTTGTTTGAATTCCCAAAGATAATTTAATTGAAGGTTTTTGAAAAATTAATTTTTGAACATTAGATCTGGGTTTCTAAATCTCCTACGAGCGCAAGCCCTCGTAGTTAATTACATCGTAGGAAATCGAAATTTCCTACGAAAACTCTCGATTAAAATAGCGGTGTAAATTTTATTTAAGGATTTCAAGGCTCGATATCAAAGGAGAGAAATGGTAGGAATTTTCAAATGGGATTGGATCAAGTCTGAACACTTATTTTCAGAGTCAAAGGAAGAAGGGTAGGGAGTGTTTTGAGATTCTGAATTACTTCAGAAAACACTCCAGTCTATCCTAAGTGTTGGGCTCGAATTAGATTGAAAGTGATTTAAGGTTAAAATGATCAATTTTATTAGACAATTGGGATTCAATTCCCGGAGGTTGAGGTCTTATAGCCCGAACTTGCCTCAGAACCTAAGTCTAAATTGGGTACTGAAAAAGTTGACCCGAACCTAGCTAATGCAATGCGAATCTGGTCTTACCCCGGCAAATTGGGTACTAAAAAGTAACCCGAACCTGGCTAGTGCAAGGAAAATTTGGTCTTACCCCGGCCTGGATTGGGGAGCCTGCTTAACCACCTAAACGATTTAAAAAACATGAGTTTGGTCAATTTATGTAGAGTGGTAGGGACGTTGTTTAAGAAAAGTTTTTTTGAGAACGAGGCCAACATCTAGAGTAGATCCTAACTCTGACTTATGTTAGGGTTTAATGCTTAAGCTAAAGATGAAATTTGAAGTTTTAGACATTTAATTTATTATTAATCTAATGCATGCTGATCGACTAAATTAAAGGTTTGAATTTGAATGAAAGCTATGAAATGAGAACTCCCGATGGTCCCGGGCTTACTTCTTAAATCATTAGAGTTTATATGTTGTTGACCTCATTATTCAAGGTCAATTTCCCCGGATTCAATTATAGCACCTAGGTATTCGTAGCCTAGTGTAGACGTCGCACATTTTGGAATTTTTAATTAATTATTTTAATTAAATATTAATTTTCAATTAAAATTAAATTAAGTGCAGGATTGCTGTCAAATCAATTTGGTTTTAATTTTCATTGATTAAGGAATTGATTCTGGTCAGTTAGAGGTCTTAAGCATATTTTTTGGGTTTAAACTTGATTTATTACATTTTTTGGAAGTTTAGAGGGCTTAATTAAGGGTTATTATTGACCTATTTAAGTTTCTGACCTAATGAGCTCAAAATTGATTGAAATTTGAAAGTAAGGTTTATAATGTCACTAAGTTTAATTTTCTCAAGTTTCACCCCTATTGGATGTGCATAGAATTTCCTAGGATTTTTCTAAGTTGACTAGACCTTGTCCTTAATTATTGTTCCTAGGTGGCACTAGTATTCAATTGGGCCTAACTCTTTGTTCATCTAACCCTTAGACATGTACAAGCATACCACAGAAATTAGGAAGCCTATTTCTACTAATTTGGAGAGTTGTGAATTTTCAAAGTTTTGGGTCTACCATTATGTCTTTTATTTATTATTCAAAATCAAGGGTTTGGATCTAAAAGGCTGAGATTGAAATAAATTTTTAGGAGGATTTTGGATATCTAAATCAAATTTAATAGAATTAATTTTGATTTCAATTGATCGAGTTGATTTGAGTTTAGTTCAGAGTTGAATTGAAATTGGATTGAATTGATTTTGATTTGAATTGAGTGATAGGCTCGAGTCGATGCTACGTCAGTGGGTGTCCACCTAAGGGAAATCCTATGGGTGACGTCTACACTAAGCTACGAAGACCTAGGTGCTAGAGTCAATTCTGGGGAAATTGATCTCGAATAATGAGGTCAACAGATGGGTTTAGGTTAGAGTAGATTAAGCTTAAAGACTAATTTAATCAAGTTTGACCACTCAATTTGCTTGGTTTGACACTTTGACCAGTCTAAAGCCACTTGGATTGCTGAGGTGGCATAGGAGGAAGCTTTGGGTGCTGGTTGAGTGAGCTAGGTTGTTTGAGTTTGCTTGAGTTCTTAGGTTTCTTAAAGCCCTTAAGAGAATTGTTGACCATGTTGACTAGTCAACACATAAGTGGACTGCTGATGTGGTAGTCAAGTGGCCTCAAGGGTTGATTAGAATGAACCAAAGCCAAGGCCAAGTGTAGGGATGGAGATTTGAATTTGATATGGGGTTTGGAATAGATTGAACCCAAACTTAGAGTTGACTTGGTCAACTTTAATTGGATTTGATTGGCCAACATCCAAAGCATGGTTAGGCCATAATTAGGAGTTGATTTGAAGCTTGAAATGGATTCAATGGATTAAATGGGTTAAAATAACCCATTAAAGCCTTAAGAGAATTTTTGAGTCAACCTAGATTGACTGGGTCAACTAAGTTGACCCAGAGCCTAAATTTGGACTCAAAGGATTTGATTTGATATTTTAAGTCTAGTGGAGGGGATTTGAAGGATCAAAAGGGTCATTTGGGTCAAATGGCCTATTTAGGCCCTTAATGTCTTGATTGGTCAACTAGGTTGACTTGGTCAACCAAGTTGATCCAGGGGGTGGGCCCAAGCTCAAAAGTTTTGGTTTAGTGTTTGAAAATTATTGGAAGTGGTTCCAAACAATTCGGAGGTCGTTTGGTTTGAAATCGATGTTTGAATCACATAGGGGTATTTTGGTCATTTTGGGCTCATGACCACTAGGGGCTGAAATGAGTCCAGAAAAATATATTTTATTGATCACCATATCAGGATTAATAGTCTGGAAGTGACTAAAGGCTTTGGTGAAGGCTCTAAGGTCATAATCTTTGAGGTGACAGGTCTAGTGGCATAGGCTGTAAATATTTGAAGGTTTTACAGCTTTTGGATTTTGATTTAGTTTTTGAGGTTAGAGACCTCAGAATGGGCTCAAACTTGGAGGGTTGCCTTCAGAGACATGTCCCTTCAGTATGCAACTGATAGACTCTGAATCGGAGGTCATTTAATTGGGTTTTGAAGCGTTTGAAAATTCACTGAAAAAGACTTTCAGGATTTGGACCTTTGGCCTTGAATTTTGGTTTCAGATTCTGGATTTGGGTTGGATTTTAGATTTGATTGATTAGATGTCTGGATTGATTTATGATCTAGGTAGATCCTAAAGTCTAACTTCTAGAAGGGTCTTAAGGTCTAGAGTAGATCTTAAGGCCTGAAGTCTAAAAGGATCCTAGGATCTAGAATAGATCCTAAGGTCATGATTCTAGGAGGATCCTAGAGTTTAAATTGATTTGGAGATCAGATTGATTTAGGGTCAGGATTGGTCTAAGTGACCTCATACAAAAATGAGGTCAACATGCCCCAGAGTAGGACAATTCTTAGCTATATGACCTGGTTGATGACACCAGAAGCAAGTATTTGTATTAGATATGCATTCTCCTTTATGTTGTCTTCCACATTTGCTACAATTGTTCACACTTGAACTGTCACTGCTAGTGGACTTTATCTTTTTCCAATTAAATTTTCCACCTTGTGAAAAAGATTTGCTATGTGAATCCTGAGGGACTCCCATAACCTCACCACCTTTCCTCTTCTGAAAATCACGTCTCCTTTGAGTATTT
>NW_021319710.1:0-7555 GCF_001605985.2 Dendrobium catenatum | reverse complement strand
TAGGTCATTCCTGACCTTTGGAGTTGATTTCAAAGAGTTTGGAACTCATTTGGAGCAAAACCATAAAAGGGGCCTTTAATTAAGGATTTTCAATAATCCATTAAATACCCAAAACTTTGAATATTCATAACTAATTCAAGAAAAATCCAAATTAAACAAACTCACTCGCATTCAACTCATAACAATGTCTAATATTTATTAAAAATATAAAAATTCCAGAAAAACATCAAATTCAAAAAGTCAACATCCGGTCAACTCTAAGTCAAAATCAGTTCAAAATTTCAAACATTCGTAATAAAATGTAGAAAAATCCAATTTCAATGTACTTACTGTCTAACTGATTGTATTAAGGTCTAGTATTTTAATAAAACTTTAACTTTCCAGAAAATACCCTTAATTAAAAAGTCAATTTTTGACCCTTTAATTAATTGATTAAAATATTCATAAAAATTCATAAAACTCAAAATTGCTTTAAAACTCCAGAAAATATTAGCTTAATGTTTAAAACACTCAACAAATCTTTTAAAACACAACAACCATCCTAAAGATGAAGTATATTGGCTGGACTACTCCGGGCTGCGGGGCTAAGTGTCCTAAGGAGGCTGGTTCCTCGAGCCTTGTGGCACAACGCCACGAATCAATTAATGAAAAACTCAAATTAATCAAACTTTAAAAATCAGCAACCAAACACTTCTAATAAAATTGATTAACTCTTAAACTATAATCAAATCTTAAATTACTTAATTATATTGGGTACCACTGGTAATCCAGGCCTACGAGGCTGTTTACTCAGCCCTAAGGAAGGTGCAGTAAACTTCACGACCTAGGTGTGAATCAAAGGTGGTTTACAACAAATAATTAAGAATTAATCCTAAAATTTATTCAAAATCATTAAGATTTAAATTTTAACTAAATATCCCTTAAGCCTTTCAACCAATCGAATCTCAAATGACTTCAACCTAATATCCTATTTAGGAAATATCAAAACCACACAACCTATCTCACACACTTTAGATGGTTTGCTAGGATCACCGACTCTAATTTTAGGATAGGCCGGTGTTTACTTTTCTGCAGCTGTGTGCCGGTTTTTCGATCTTTTTATGCATGCTGTTTGCTAGTATAGAATTGTTGTGTTTACTTACCTGCTTACTGCACTTCGTACTGTGGTTGTTTGTACGTTAGATTTACCCCTAGGTTAGGGACGAATTATATTTGTGCAGTCTTATGCATGTGGTCATGCTCATACGAGCTGAAATTAAAGGGGGCAATTAATAAAATATATATACCATTTGTACAGGTACCTGCCGCGCTTAAGACCCCCTTTAAATAAAAAGAGCATGGCCAAGTATGGCTAAAAAAATGCATTTCAATTTTTCATATTATAATTGCTTGGGATGGTATATACAACTGCTGATTATTAGGATAACCCTGCAGGATCGAGTCAATATTTTTTTTATTTGAATTAATGTAAATTTAAATTTGTATAAAGGTTGTAAATTCTTTGAAATGATTTGAGATTGGGATATAAATATCTAATTTGAATTCTAAAGAGGTGAAGACATCTCTAAAGGGGTGAGTCTTCTTCCATTTGGAAGTCAAATTAGGATACTTTTCAAATATCTAAAGAGAAAAGATGACACTCCGATCAAGGGGGAGTTTCTTTTCATTTAGATATCCGGAACCGACGAATCAAGATGTTTGTGAGAAGACGAAGAAGTGGATAACGAGAAGAATCCGAAATCTCAAAGTCATTTGATTTAGGATTAGAAATCTGGGTTGTAGTCAGTGGTGCCTGGCCACTTTACTTTCTTGCAATTTCTGTAATGTAATAATACGGGCACTTGCCTACGGACATTCAATTTGATATATTTAATTTAATTGATTTATTTAATTGATTGCGCATTAGAACTCCTGCTTTTCTAGTCTTTTTACTTGCATGTCACATTTGATTTGACCTAGAATTCGAATTTAGGCTCTTAGGGGTTTGTCAAAAAATTCTTCTACTTTAATTAAATAAAAATTTTTAAGACAATATAACAACTCTAAACGGTCCTAAGAAGTAAGCTCGGACTCGCCGAGAGTTTTTTATGCATTCATATTATACCTTCTCTACCTTGTTAGGCATCTCCCCGCCTGCTGGGTTCTGACAGACCACCTGGCCTATGAGGGTGGCAATCTGTTAATGGGATGTTATGCAATCTCTAGGGAAAAACTTATTTTCTAAGCCAAAATTTTTAAACTGATACATATCAATTTTGCATTTAATCGAGTCAATTAGCATGCATCGCATTAGTAACAAATTAAAAAGAGTCTAATATTTAATTGCATTTACTTAGATATCAAATACCCAACATAAGTCTAAGGGGACAATTATGATCCGCTCTAGATGTCGGCCCCATTCTCAAAAGCTTTTCTTAAACAACGTCCCTACCACTCTACAAAAAAGACCGGACTCATACTTTAAAATCGTTTAGGTGGTTTAGCTGGCTCCGCAATCCAGGCCGGGGTAAGACCAGATTCACACTGCATTAGCTAGGTTCGGGGCACTTTTAAGTAACTACTTTAGACTTAGGTTCTGAGGTTGGCTCAGGCCATAAGACCTCACCTTTCGGGAATAGAATCCCAAATCTCTAATAAAATTGATCACTCAAATTAAAAATCGCTTTCAATCAAATTCGAGCCCAACACTTAGGATAGACTAGAGTGTTTTCTGAATTGTTTCAGAATCTCAAAAACACTCCCTACTCTTCTTCTTACAACTCTGAAAATAACTGTTCAATGTTGAATCAATCCCATTTGAAAATTTCGACCATTTCTCTCCTTTGATATCGAGCCTTGAAAATCATAAATAAAATTTGTATTGCTATTTTAATCGAGAGTTTTCATAGGAAACTTTTATTTCCTACGATGTAATTAACTACGAGGGCTTGCGCTCGTAGGAGATTTAGAAATTCAGATCTAATTTTCAAAAATAAAGTTTTCAAAACCTCTAATTAATTATCTTTGGGAAAATCAAATACAACGATTATTATCGTCATTTTCAAACGATCGATAGTAATTGATACCTTCTTTCTTCAGAGAGAGATATCAATTATTATTGTAGTTTTGATTATGAAATTAATAATCTTTTATCCGAATTATTATAATCAAACAATCAATTGAACTTCATTTTGATCTTTCGAGATCATATGTTGTCTCCCCTTGAGTTTAACGACGATAATTCAGATAAATTTAAAATTCTGAAATTTGAACCCATTAGGGAACGATATGATTGCCTCCCGAGGCGATATATTGTTCATAATGACGTGTTCAATTTCAAAATTTAAAATTTAATATTCCCAAAGAAAATTAAATATTTTTTAAAACAATATATATATATATATAAGTTTTAATGCCAGATGGATCATTTATGAATGTAAATGGTGTATGTAAAGTGACTTTCAAATTAAATGAAAGAGAGTTTGAAGTCTCTATGAATGTTTTACCATTGCAAGAGTTTGATATGATATTGGGAATGAATTGGTTATCAAAGCATTTTGTGGTTATTGACTGCAACAAGAAAATTATGAAGTTTAAATTTCCAGAAGGAGAATTGAAGTTTTATGGTGAGAGGAATTTCTTCAATGATAATCACTTATATGAAAGCATACAAATTTGTATCTAAGGGATGTCTGTGTTTTCTTGCTCAAGTAAAGGATACAAATAAGGAAGTTAAAGAGTTTAAAGATATACCTATAATCAGATAGTATCTAGAGATGTTTTTAGATGATTTGTCAGGATTACCACCAGAAAGAGAGATAAATTTTACTATTGAATTGATACCGGGGCTCTAGTATTGTTAAGAAAGTTCGATAAGGGGTTCATCAGGCCAAGTTCCTCACCATGGGGAGCTCTAGTACTGTTTGTAAAGAAGAAAGATGAGAGCTTCAGAATGTGCATAGATTACAAAGAACTGAATAAGCTTACTGTTAAGAATAAATATCCATTGCCCAGGATTGATGATCTTTTTGACCAATTGGAAGGGGCTACAGTTCTTTCTAAAATTGATTTGAGATCTGGATATCATCAGCTACGGATTAAGGAGGAAGATATAGCAAAGACAGCTTTTAGAATCAGATATGGTCATTATGAATTTGTGGTAATGTCATTTGGGGTGACAAATGCACCAGCTATATTTATGGATTTGATGAACATAATTTTTAAGCCATTTTTGGACATATTTGTGATTGTGTTTATTGATGACATTCTGAATTATTCAAGTGATAAAGAAAGCCACTCCAGTCATCTACAAGCAGTGTTGCAAACATTAAAGGAGAACAAGTTGTATGCCAAATTTTCAAAGTGTGAATTTTGGCTAAGCAGTGTTAATTTTCTGGGACATGTGATTAGTGGTGAAGGGATTTCAGTTGATCAGAATAAAATTCAAGCTATATCAGATTGGCCAAGGCCAACGACAGTTTCAGAGGTGAGGAGTTTTCTTGGACTTGCTGGTTACTACAAGAGATTTGTAGAGGGGTTCTCTCAGATAGCAATGCCATTATCCAGATTAACCCAGAAAGCAATAAAATTTGAGTGGAGTAATCAGTGTGAAGCAGCTTTTCAGAAATTAAAGAATTGTTTAATGACTGCCCCAATCTTGATAATTCCATCAGGTTCAGCAGGGTTTCAAATTTTCTGCGATGCTTCCTTAAGGGGACTTGGTTGTGTGCTGATGCAACATGGTAGAGTGGTGGCCTATGCTTCAAGGCAACTGAAAATTCATGAAAAGAACTATCCTACTCATGATTTAGAATTGGCAGCTGTAGTTTTTGCACTCAAAATATGGAGACATTACCTGTATGGGGTCAGATGTGAAGTGTTTACAGATCATAAGAGTCTCAAATATATTTTCAATCAAAAAGAGATAAAATTGCGATAGAGAAGGTGGTTAGAGCTCATTAAAGATTATGACTTGGACATACAATACCATCCTGGAAAGGCAAATGTGATTGCAGATGCACTTAGCAGAAAAGCACTTGGAAATGCAACTTGGCTAATCACCCAACAGGAGCAGATCATCAGAGATATGAAAAAATTAGAGATTTCAGTGGTCAATCAAAAAGAGACAAAAGATATGATGTTGAATCAACTGATGATCCAATCTACTTTGAAAGAAAGAGTGCTCAACTCATTATCTCAGGATGAAAAATTTCAAGCCATCATACAAAAGGTACAAGTAGAACAATTAGAGAACTTTGTTATTGATGGAGAAGGGTTATTAAAATATAAAGGCATGATCTGTATTCCAAATGTTGGAAGCTTAAGAGAAGAGATATTGTAGGAAGCTCACCTCTCAACTTATGAAATTCACCCGGGTAGTAAAAAGATGTATCAAGAACTCAGAGGTTTATTTTGGTGTCCAGGATTAAAGAGAAGTGTTGCAGAATTTGTAGCAAAATATATTCCTTGTCAGATGATCAAAGCAGAACATCAAAAGCCAAGTGGACAACTGCAACCCTTACCTATTCCTGAGTGGAAATGGGAGGATATTGCAATGGATTTTGTGATTGGATTATCCAGGTCAAGGCAGAGTCGAGATGCAATATGGGTTATTATTGACAGATTAATCAAGTTAGCTCATTTCTTACCAATCAAGCAAACATATTCAGTAGAGAAGTTGGCAAAATTATATATTGATGAAATTGTGAGATTACATGGGATTCCAAAATCTATTATTTCAGATAGAGATGCCCGTTTCACTTCTAAACAATGGAAGAAAATTCAAGAAGCTTTGGGCACACGATTGACTTTCAGTACAGCATTTCATCCACAGACAGATGGGCAATCAAAAAGAACAATTCAGACTTTAAAGGATTTAATGCGATTATGTGTACTAGATTTTGGAGGAAATTGGGAGACTCACATACCGTTGATTAAATTTGTTTACAACAACAGTTTTCAAGCTAATATTGGAATGGTACCATATGAGTCCCTTTATGGAAGAATGTGCAGAACACCCTTGTGTTGGGTATAAACTGGTGAAAGAAAGGTGATTGGAACTGAACTGGTAGATGAGGCTACTAGCAAAATCAGATTGATCAGAGACAGATTAAAGGCGGTTCAAGACAGGCAACGAAAATATTATGATGCAAAGTACCGACCAGTGGAATTCGAAGTTGGAGAGTTTGTTTTCTTAAAAGTTAGCCCAATGAAAGGTATTCAAAGGTTTGGAAAGGTAGGGAAATTGAGCCCAAGATTCATAGGTCCCTATGAAATCATTGAAAAGATTGGGAATATGGCATACAGATTGGATCTACCAGTACACATGCAAGGAATTCATAATGTGTTTCACATATCATTGCTTCGAAAGTATGTCTCAGATGACTCAAAGAGAATACAGTCCAAATCGATTGACTTACAACCTGATTTGAAATATGTTGAGAAACCTGATAGAATATTGAATTATGATGTAAAACAACTGAGACATAGGGCAATACCTTTTGTAAAAGTTTTGTGGAAGCACGGATCAGAAAGAGATGCCACCTGGGAGAAGGAAGCTGAAATAAGAAGTCAATATCCTCATCTATTTAACTAAGGTATGTGTTATTACTTGATTTAATTTTGAGGACAAAATTTTTATAAGAAGGAGAGATTGTAATAACCGGTTCGGCCCCGGCCGATTCATTTGAACCGGCCGAACCTATACTAATAGGTAAACGGAACTATTCGCGAAATAGAGCAGTTTCACGAACAGAGAAAGGCAGACGGTCGGGCTTCACGCGAGAGCGAGAGTGTTATTTTGGAAGAAATTTGAAGAACAATAGAAACGGACGAGAAGGATTAAGAGAAGAAGGATTGTTGATTTTCTTTCGGATTTCTCGTATAAATTTCCTTCCTTTACTTCATTCCAAGTGAACAATATATTTCTTGAAAGATAAGGAAGGGATTGAAGCGAAGAAAAAGAAAAAAAAAATTCGAGAAGAAGGATTTTGAGAGTTTGAGAAGTCTCCATTCAAAAGTGCAAGTGAATTCCTTCAAATTTCAGTTTTAACGATATTTAAAATTTAAATCAAAATATTATTTTGATAGAAGTTATTGTTTGAAATTAGGGTTTTAGAAAGTGAAAGATCAAGTCATAAGTGTTGATCCCGCGAGGATTCAACAAGAAGAGAAATTGATTCAATAGTAGATCAAGCATCGAAGACTTGAAAAGTTTAAAGTGGGTAAATTATATTATTTATGTTTTATTTATGATTTCACTTTTCTAAATAATTGATCAAACAAAAAAAAATCTTATATTATTAAATGTTGAAGACAAACCTTTATGATTTTATAGCCTTAAGAAAGAATCTATATGTTATAAAGGTTTAAAAGCTTATGGAAAAAGAAAAGAAATGGTTATAAAAATACATGTTAATTATGTTATATGAAATGGTAATAATAAGGATGAAAATGAGAAAAGAAAAGAAAAAGAGAATAAATGAAAATGGTATTGAAAAATGACAGGAGTCACTCCCTTATGGTATTGGCTGGGGACGTCGTACTCGTGCACGAAAAAGGAAAAGGAAATTTCTAT
>NW_021319709.1:67061-70828 GCF_001605985.2 Dendrobium catenatum | reverse complement strand
GACCTAAAAAGGCTTGGTTAGAAAATATTAGAAATGATATTTCTTTATTAGATTTAAACAAGAATTTGACCTTTAACAGGATACAATGGAGAAAAATGATTCATGTAGCCGACTCCACATAGTGGGACAAAGGCTTGATGATGTTGTTGTTCTTGTTGGAGAATTTGCAGGTTTTGATCATGACCGTAATTTAATAGTACCATTTTGCAAGAAAAAACCTTGGTTGATGGGCACTAACCATAACTATTTATTTGTGGTGTCATTTGGTGTTAAAATCACCTATTAGAGGGCATGTGTTACATTCTTACTAGCAATAGATTGTTTGAGGATGAATCGTACCGATATGCTGACTAGACATTGACTTTTTGTGATATGATGTTATTCTCAAATTTGTCATTCTCAATAAAAGTTGTGGAGGGTGGGTGGATTTTGCAAGTATTTGATGTGTTGAATTTCTCTTGAAATATTTTTAAATTTTCTCTAATTTTATTGAAATTAATAGTTTTTATTTGGACGTGACTCCAAATTGATTTGTCTTAAGATTTAGGAGCATTTTAAAAGATATAATCCCATCTTGTTAATATGTTTAGTTAACACATCTATTATTATGTTTTGAATAATTCATTTTTTTTAATTATTTAAATATTGCAACTTTGATTGCTTACTAATAGAATATTAGGTTAAAAAATTTTGATTGTGAGTTGCCAAATATACGAGGTGATTCCAGGAGTTTGCATTTTATAATCAATTTTTGTTGTAAAAGGTATTGAAGGCCTAATAAGAATGCAACAAAAAATTTAAAAATTCTATTGTTGCGCATTCCCTCAGCATGATAGGTTAGGCTTTGTGGCGAATTATTTAAAGCTTGTTGTTTAGGCATCCTTTGTCAAATTCAAGTCTTGTTAACTCAAATCCTTGCAATGAAAAAAAAAATCATACTTGAAATGTGAAATTTACGGCTCTTAGCCTTACATGAAAGATGACCCGCTCAGGAAATATCATGTAAAAAAAAATTTGACTTCTTACATTTGAGAGTTTATGAATTATAAAATTATAGTTCATTCTTACAAAAATTTGGGTCCTTGGAGTATTCTTAGACAATAAGTTCAAATGTTTGGTACACTTGTCAGAGCACATGTTGATGAATTGATTTTAATAATATGATGTATTGTGCATACTTTTTGATGTATCTGCATGATGTAATTGCATGCTTCTTGACCACTCACGCATTGCACTTGCACATTTGCATAATCTTTGGGCGCTTACACATTGTGCTCGCACAACCATTGGCACACTCGCACATTCTTATACGTGCTTGTGCACTACAGTTCCACGTTTTGAATATATTTGCACCAAGCATTTAAGGGACATGTGGATAAAATTGCTATTGGTGAATTGACGTGCCCCACACACTTTGTTAAAATGTTTGTGTGACATATGACGTGCAATAGTACACCACTTTCTCTTATTCAGTAAATTTTATTTGTGGTGTGCACTGCACATTCATGAGTTGTATTGTCTTTTCATGAGAGGTGTATGAGCCCCTCTTTTTAGTAATTAGCATTTACATCACATGAGACACTGGTACACTCGTAATGTGCAACGACTTGTCCATTTCAACTTGTGTGGGAAGTATTCACGAGACTACAAGTATTTGAGTTGTGTAAGGATCTGATGAGGCAGTTGTTCATGTGAATGTACTGTTGTTGAAGTGTGTTTGTGACTTAGTTTTTAAAGTTTATTTTTGCTCGCACTCTGTTCGTTTGTGCGTGTGATGCAGATTTGGTTACAAGTGTTTATCATTAAAATGCATGAAGTATTTCATTTTGAATTTTTAAACGGCTATCCTCTTCTTTCTATCCGCCTGTGTACATGTGTTAGGGATTTAGGGGTGTAAAAAATGAGCTAAAATCTTAACATATTTTTTACGCTGCACTCTCCTTCATTTTTATATGTTTTGATTTTAGTTAGGAATGCCCCATGGGGAATCATTCTTCCAAATATAAATAAGGGGCCCCTTTTTTTCATATTCGTCTCCAGTCAAATTCATTTAGTGCTTCCTTTAATTTTTTAAGTGTTTAGGAGAGTTAGTTTTATTTCTTCTCATAGGCAAGTTCTCTAAGTTTATTGCAAGTTCCCTTGTAAGTCCTATTTATTTAGTTTAATGTTGGATCGTGTTCTCATCTTATAATTTTAATCTCCTTTTCATAAATTTTAAATTTAATTTAATTCATTTTAATATTGCATTTATATTAAAAAATCCTTTTACTTGTTAGTATAAATTTCGGTGGCATCCTGATTTCTTCTTCAACTTCATGAGACAGCTACAAACATACACATAAGAATGGGTGACATAAATCACATGGAGGACACATCCACAAGCATAATGGTAAAGGACAGGAAAAACATTATTATTCTTAGCCTCAACAACAATCCCAAGAAGTTTCAAAGTCAATTCTACCAATAACGCCCTATTCCACAATACCAACAATAACATTCTCTGATGCCATATTAGAAACAACAAGTGTTGCAATATCATACACCGTGACCTCAAGTGAAGGAGCTAGGACTTCGCTCCTTGCCTAGAAAGGGATGTATGACTAGTATTGTAAGATATCTTAAGCAAAACACCACACAAAGAAAGACGTGTATTGGACAAAATAAAGTTACTTAACCCACACACTGCTTCAGTTCTTCACATCTGCTCCTTTCTCTTATCCGCCCTCTGTTATTCAAACCAAGCCTGCTTCTACTTCACTCGCCAAACTACTCGCAATACCCAAACTTCTGCCAAACTGCTTGTGTGAATTCCAACCGGAAGAAAGGGAAAGGCCCACACCTATAACTGAATTCCAATACTCATATCCTTTGCAAGCACCTTGTTAACCTTCGTATAACACCCAAAAGAAGATGAAATCAACGACCAAAAAATATACCTCGTATCCCGTCGGATCCACGAACTCCGCTGAAAATTTCCCGCGAATCCTGCCGAGGTTGCGCTGAGTCGGCGCCGCTCACGTCGTTTCTCCGCGATTTCTGCCCAAATCCCGCAGCCTCGATCGCACCCCGTTCGCCTCTATAAAACTAAGCCGAACAAGCCGCTAGCGACGACCCAACCTCCGACTTCGCATCTCCTCTCAATCCCGATCCCAGCTCCCACATCCTCTTTCTATTCCCGTCACTGTGTCGATGCCCCTTCTCCGGCTTCTCTACCCGACCAAACCCAGCAAACCGAGAATCCCGTCTTCCTTGGATCGTCCGGCCGAGAGAGAGAGAGAGAGAGAGAGAGAGAGAGAGAGAGAGAGAGAGAGAGAGATAGAGTGTGTCGAGCTCTTACCTCCATCGACGCCTCCAAGCCTAACTCCACACTTCCGCTCCCTGCTTCCACTGTCGATCCCTCTCCTTACCCGAGCTTCACGCCCGACTCCACGCCTCTGGACGGGTCGCCTCTGCCTGCCAGATCGAAAGTTACGGCATTTTTGGTCGGAAGCACGAACAGGAGCTCGCTGGAAGTAAAGGTAACCTTCTTCCTTTGCACGCTTCTCGGCCAAATCCAGTAAATCCGCCGAACAGAGGATTTCTTTTAATCTAATTTTATTTAAATAATTATATTTAATTATAATTATGTTTATTTAATTATAATTAGTTATAATCATTATTTTTAATTAATTACGATTTTATAATTAATTATAATTGATTTTAATTTGATAATTATAATTAATTTAATTAATTATAATTAAGTTTAATTAGAATTAATTTTAATTACT
>NW_021319709.1:32712-62764 GCF_001605985.2 Dendrobium catenatum | reverse complement strand
TACATGTTGTAGCGGGTTGGGGAGTCGCTGCTGTTCTGGTACGTCACTGCTGTTCTGTTGTACGGGTACTGTTGAAGGCCCATAACATCCTTGTAGCGTGGTGGATGAAAATTTTTGTACGGCCCGCGGTGTCTACGGACACCTACATACACGCTCTAAGTAGCGTGGTGGGGAAAGGCCCAGCTCCCAATTTTCCCCCAATGGGGGATATGCCGGGGTGAAGCCGAAATTTTCACTGAAATGTACGAAGACTTGAACAATAAGAAGACCTTCTTGGGCAACAATATAGAGACTTGTACTCGAACAGAAATGCACAGAACTCGAACTAAAAGTGCAGAGGACTTGTATTGGAATAGAAATGCATAGAACTTGAACTAAAATGAGCAGAGGACCTGTACGATGAACAGTGGACTTGTGGACTAAAACTCTAAGTGATTTCTAAAGATCAACACAAATGGAATGAATCAAAATTGGATCAAAACTCATCAAAGAACTCAAATCAAATATTTGACTGCAAGGAAATAAATCTATTCGGACTCAAGCCAAAACAATGTGACAGGTTTGTGCCAGGAACTGCAAATCCAAACATTACTTGGGCATCAGGACTTGAGTCAGGACCTGAATGCCCGTCGCATTCAGTACGGTCCTCTACAAATGGCTACAACAACCACCTGAGATTGGTGAAAGGTGGTTTCAATGACAAAAGCAAGGGTTTTCTACGAATACTCCTACGAGCTCGTAGTGGCTACAACCGGTGTCCTTCCTACATATACTGTTGGAATCTCCTACGATAATTTCCTACAACGCCTGTTGATTGAGGTGGCGATACGGAAGACCAAATGACGGAGAATCTGCCTCCTCTACAAACAAATGCAACCCAACAACAACCACCTGAGATTGGCGACAGGTGGGCATGATGTAGGCAATAATGGGTCTCCTACGAACATTCCTAGGAGCTCGTAGCAAACACAACGGATCCTTACAAACAAATACGAACCGCTTGTGGATAACAACAGTGGGTATATCGTAAGCACAACGAACCACTGTGGGCACAAGTATTGATATCACCTACGACATTGGCGGTCAAGATCTTCAAGCATGCCGGGTACAAATGCAGCCGATGTACAAAAAGGACCCCCCCTGGCAAGAGAAAAGGAAATGTTTGAACAAAATTATAACCAAACTTCCTGGCGTTCCCAAGCCTCTTCTTAGTCCTATATTTAAGAAGAAAATTGTTCTGGTGTCTACAAACACCGAAAATAACGAGTCCGCAACACCAAAGATCCTAAAAGGAGTTCTTTCCAAAATCAGCATCATTGACTCCTAAAATCAGAAAAGATCCTTCCCCGGTGAATGAGAAGGGGGAGTCAATATCAGAATCCAACGCCACGGATCTGCAACACTTATGAAAGCAGACAAAAGGCGTGTATAAGCTTTTCAAGGAAATGCTGTGCATTCAAATGACAAATACATGCACAACTACAAATATTTCAAAATACCCCTACACGTGCACTAGAGAATGTATACACATAGATACACTAAAGGGGATATATAAAAAAAATCACCCGCATGGGCCCCGGCGAGCGTGTTATGGTACACACGTGACGCCTAAGGGATGCTGCGCGGTCGATAAGTGAAATTCTAGTTCGAACCCGATCCTTCTATATCGGATCAATAGAAGTCGACAGGGTTTCGAACCTTTAAAAATACAACGGCTGTGGAAATCAGTGTATTTGTTTCAACACATTCGTATTAGGCATGCTAAGCCTACAATCAAAAGAATTCACTGAACAAAAAGCACAGAAGCCTGCGAAACCCGATCCTCCTAAGCATGTAAATGGGAGCAGCAGACAGGGTTCAAACAATTGGATAAATATGTGGTCACGAGGTCGACCAGAATATTTATCTAATACATTCTTTTTAGGCCTTCAAGGCCTAAAATAAAAGAAAGTTCATGAACAAAGGCATGAAGCCTAAAGAACCCGATCCTTCTATACGGATCAAATAGGAGTCGACAGGGTTCGAACTTATCAATAAGATACACGGTTGTAGTGCCGGTGTATTGTTTAAATACATTCTTTTTAGGCCTTCAATGCCTAAAATTAAGAAAATTCATAAACAAAGGCACAAAGCCCTTTGTAAGCTAAGGTGGATTTAAATTTGTCCCCTTAGACAAACATTCAACCCCGGTCTACAAGGTCCCTTGGACGAAGCAACCCATGGCTGCTGACAAGGATCCTTCTGTCAGGTTGGGTCGACTACCTCCTCTGACTAAGTAGACCAGGGACCACGATGGCCCGGGACGACGGAACCATGGGATCTTGATCGGGTCCATCATCCATTCCCCCACCATCCGCTTTAAGTGCTAGATGGTGCAATTTCTATTTTAAATATCAAACCTTTCAAATTTCCAAACTTTCAACTCAAATCCCAAATCCAAATCCAGTTCTCCAAATTCCAAACCTATAGCTGCTACTATATGCCAGATAACACGTATTTCTATACGTATCTGATCGATGACTAGCCTTAATCGAAAGTTCTCTCTCGTAATCGGGAGGGAGGGGTAATTAACTATAGGGGCTTGCGCCTATAGGAAACAGAACTCAGATCATAAAGTCCTCGCAAATGAGGGCGAAATCTCTGGTAGTGTCTTATCTACAAACCCATCTGCCTTCCAAAATTTACCCCGGAACATAGTTCGTTAAAACTCCCTCGCCGAATAAGAAAAGCGAGTGGAGGCCGAGGCCGAATTTTCGGAGCCCACATAAATCTTAAAAAGTTGTTTATTAAAAACATTTCATTCTAATCATATAATCCAATATAAGAATCGTACAATAGGATTAATATAATTAGCCTCAAAACCAATAGGTTGTGTCTTATCTAAAATAGTGCGATCAATTTTTATGAAATGAAATCAAAATCTATAGGTTGTGTTTTTGAATTTGATCTTTGAGTAATTAGTGAGTATAAATTGCACAGAAACAACAAAGCTCAGTGCCGGCACTTGGAATTTGGGCGTTCCAGAAATATGCCAAATACTAGAATGGCTTCAATATCAGCAACTCAAACGATAGTTATTGCAGTTCTATCCACTAGAAGATCTAATACGGATTTGAGATGGACTGCTTTAAGAATCCTAGGCAGTACAATCATGCCCAAAATACACGATTCACAAAGCGACAAGAGGACAATAACAAAACCAGCATTCAAATGTAATTTCCTAAGTTTATATATAATGGAATTTTAAGAAATATGACTGTAACGACTAATGAAAACCTGAGCAATTACAAATTCAAAAGAATTTTCAGACAACCGTTCAACATAAAGCATGAAATAACAATGTGCTCAACATAAGAAAAGTGGGCCTGCATACCTTTTGAATATCCATGCCTCTTGAGCTTACAGCTATAACAAATGGCAAACCACCAATAGTTGATGGAGAAACTTCATGTACCTGCCGACCAGACACACTGCAAGATTCCCGCACTAAAATAAAGATATTGAAAAAAATAGAACCTGTTCAAGGAGATGTAAGGAACCTGAAAAAACTAAAAAGGGAAAAATAGTCAAATGCACCTGCAACATCGTTGGTATGTCTGAGAATATTGTGTCTCCAACACATATAGGTACAGACCCGATAATACAATATAACATGGCTTCCACTCAGCCAATGAATGACCAAAACCCTTTGAAAAACATGGAAGATGCCTGAGAATCAAGTATAATATTACGCAGTCAGCATTGACCAAGTATGGGTATACCTTCCAGACTAAAATTCTAGCATCGGTTGCTAGATCTGCCGGCAGCCAAGGCGCAGCACCAGTTTGGAGATGCCCGCTGCTAATCTCATTGATGTTTTCAGTCGGGCCATAGAATATATTAAGTAATCTCAAAATCCTGCTATATCTTTCTGGTGAAAAATGTATACCAAGGTTTGGCACTTGTACAGAAATCCTCGTGGATGGGTATCTTGCATGGGGTATTTTAATCTTCAACCGAGTAAATAAGGTGTAAACAATACACAAAAGCCGAGATAGACAGTTAGATGTTATATATAATAATTAAAAATATACATATAAAGTAAAAAAAAAAAAAACTAGCTTTCTAAGCATTGATTAATAACAACTTGCATAGTGCCACCATACCAAATCAACTATAACTGACATCCCACACCGATCAAGAAGAGAATAGAACTGGCTATCATTATCTTGTTTTTCCAGTGGAGACATCCGGCTATCAAGTGCAACAGTAACCATGCAGTTCTCACTGTAGTCGCCATCTATAAAGATAGCAGACATATCCCGTCCAGATATATAAAAACGAGAGTAAAGACTTTGCTGGTGGTCATCAAGTTGACCTTCCTACAGTCACATATTAAATATGAGTGAATTAATATATGGTGAGCGAACTTAAAAGTGCCTAAAGATGATTCAATGTTTAATCAATGCATACAAATTTTAAAACTAATTAATATTTTTTATTAAAAGATGCAAACCACAAGTTAAACTCTTTAATAGATGCAACATTATACTTCAATAAAATGCAAAAAAAAAAAAAAAATCAAAACATTTTTTTTATAGAACTTCTATAAAGGGGAAATTTTACTATGCTCCCTCTACTTAGGGGAGCTGGATACATTTGTCCCATAATTTTTATTTTGTCCAAATCTTTGCCAAAAATGTGTCTTTTGACCCTTTTAAGCAGATCATTACAAATGGTTAAATCTTGGAAGAATTGCGTTATTATATCCCATAAATCATAAAGGTTTTGCTTAATTTCCCCTTTCTAGTAATCATCCTTGACTCATCATACTTGGTTCAGTAATATAATATAAACACAATAATATTAAAAAAGATTAAATAATTAAAAAATTTATATTCAAAAAAAAAGAACCAAAATGGTGCCCTAAAAATTTATTTTAATCCCAAACTATAAAAAAGGTTTTGATTTAGTATCTTGACTCCTTAATAAGAAGCTAAAATAGTCACAAACCCAAAAGTGATTGAAATTAAAGCAAAACTTAATAGATATGGCTAAAAATGAGAGTATTTTACGAAATGCATCTTGAAATTTTTACAAAATCAAATTTCCAGCATAACTTATTTACTTATGTAAAGCAGCTAATTTTGTATACACAAGAGTAGATTAAAATTATGCAGGTTGTGCAATATAGTAAGATTACTCTTTATAATAAATAATTTATTTTGAATTTCTTAAACTGAAAAGCTAATTTCAATGAAATAAATTTAATAAAATTATAAGTTTAATATTTTGAAAAGAAAAAATTAAACTCACTGTATTTTGTTAAAATGGAATAAAAAAAGTGTCAAAAGAAAATATTTATTACAAAAAAAAAAATTTAACTCCACAGCCTGCACGATCTTAATTCATTCATGCTATATGCAAAATCAGTTGTTGTATACAAAGAAACGAAGCAGGTAGGAAAATAAATTTTCAAAAAATTTCACGGAGATGCATATTCCTAAAATACTCTCATTTTCAAACCAATTCGATAACTTTAATTTCAATTTCAGCAATTTTTTTATAATGGAACTATTTTGGCTCTTATTTAAGAAATATATACACTAAATTAGACCTTTTGTATAGTCTGATTAAAATGCCACCCACAATTTGTCAAAGATATCTTTTTGGTCATTTTGTCTTATGCAATAATTTCATTTAGGTTATGCCATATTATAAGATAGGGAATAATGACCAAATTGGTTCCCTTAAGTGGTTGCTTACAACTTGAATTTACATATTTGATGAAAAGAATGTTTAAAACACACTTTGTTGGAAATAGAATAAATTGTTGACCTTCATTATGGGAAAAATTGGATAACCAAATGGCTCCAACTGCCTAGAAAAGGTTTAAAATACAATCTACCTATATGAAATCTCGGTAGATTCTTCAAAAAACAAAAATAAACAAATAAAGCTATCCTCTTATTTGGTTTACACTCAAAACTCTGAACCTTGCAAAAAGAATTCTTTATCAGCTTAGAATATGTGGATAAAAGAAGTTACCCTAGTATGCAACGTAAAATGACCAAAATCCAGAAGAAACTGGCTGCTCCAAGCTGAAGATTGGCAGGATCTCATTGGAATTCTGACTTTTGGAGCATCAAAATCAACATCAAGTGAAAACCTGTATTATAAACTTATCAGCAGTTCAGACGGCAATAAGATAGAAAATTTTCTACACACAAAATTCATAATACAAAGAAAATCAGGCAAACAAATATATTGTAGCCACAGATTTAATAAATAGAACTCTGTCGCAATTACAGAAATGAACTTAAAACCTGATGCATCCATGGAAACCAATTGATGCATCCCTCGAAGCCATCAAAGCAAGGAGTTGGAATTTGGGAATCAACTTTAGCATTTGAAATCTATAGGTTAAATTACGTATAGGTCCAGAAGGATTTGACCAAGAAATGATTAAATTCATCAATCTTTCATTTTTCCTAACTCTCAAAATTGATTTTAGTTTTATTTTAGTTCAGTACACAACGGCAAATGCATAAATGGATTGCTAAAAAACCAAATTTCTGGCACCATTAACACACTGACTTTTGATATTTTCCACCAATCACGTAGTTGGTTGCTTGTCATTGTCATTGCCAGCTGATGTTCAACAATCAAACACTTGTTCACAATGTGCCTAACAGGACTAATTACTATATCCTAATCATTTAGCTTATTTATATAATTAATAGTTCATTATTTGTTTGCTTCAAGATAATTTATAGAAAATTATCCTATCAACCTTTTAAAGCATTCATCGATAAATATGCTTAGTTGTAAAAGCCCTTGAATTCTAGATCTAATGCTATGGCAACTTTGAACGAGGAAGATTGAGTACACCTAAGAGAATTGGAAGATACAACTTAGGAGAGTACATCATAGTTTTGACAACTCAATCTCATAGCAATAGGACCTTGAGAGTGATTGAATTAAATGATGTTGATGAATAATGATTTTCATTGGATGGAGGGGACTATATGCCTTAATGATTCTATTAAATTAAGTATTCAGTCTAATTATTGGCTATTGAGCATGATCGTACAAACATTCCATGTGAATGCTAGAATGCTAGTCATGTGCATGATAAGGATGGAACTCGGAAGATAACCAAATCATGTAAGAATATCTGAGTAACCAATCTCAACCAAACTGATCAATTTGGGTCAATACTTAAAATTCTTTGTTCATATCTTGCCCCCAAACAAGTGGACTCATTATAATGGGTTGGTTCTCAAAGAAAATTTGTAAAGGAAATAATATTTAGAAAAAATATATATTAGCAAAATTCAAATGCGCAAATGTAATCTTGATATATTACCATAATTTTTATATTTAAAAGTTTTGAAGTGATACTTCACAATTTTTTTTATGGTTGCTTGCAATTTGCTTAAAACATAAACATCTGCCATAACACATTGCAAGGCTAAGTTGCACCACCAATGATAACTTACGATGGTGAGCTCAATTGCATTAGATGTGTATCCCAATAACATGATAAGTTCTAGATGTTAATGTTCCATCTCTCAAAAAGGGCATTGAAGCCAATGAGAATGTGTGCTTTCATTTAGAGGATAGAAAAACTACTTGATACTGACCATCTGATCAAGATTTATGTATGATCCAAATGATGCAATTAATAGTCATTTTTCCTATATTAGCCATTAATTTCAAGGAAAATTAATTTATTTTATTTTGGTTGTTTGATTGTTTATCTTTAACAAGCACATTTGCATAATTGCACCCAAAAGATTAATTCTACGAGAAGAAAACTATATTTTATTTATGAGGATAGAAAGGCTATTGGTTTACTAGGTATATTGTTGTGCTTTCTCCCTCTTTCTCCCCTACTTGGCTTCCCTCCTCTCACTCTCTCCCCAACCCATCTCTCCTTCCCTTTCCTCCTTAAACTAAATAACCAGTCTATCATATAATGTATCCTACAATCAGATAAATGAAAACGAGATTAATTAGTTTCTCCACCAGTCACCACGCTATGTAAATTTTTTATATCCAAGTAATCATTTGAAAATGAATAGAGGTCAATGGCTCTCTCTTTTGATTCCATCATAATTATTATTTATAACATTTTGAAGAGCCAATGTAACCATCACCACTACCAATATTACAATCATTAACAGCACACACGCTTCCACCACCATCACCACTGAAACAATTATTACCACCACAACATCACTATCAATCTAGCACCACACGATGACCATCATCTTGCCCAAGCCACCCCTAACCACTTCTCAAGTTGTCAGCTCCATTATCCAAACTATATCATATAAATCCTTCTTCAATCTCCTCATTAATAACCACCACGACACTTTCTTTGTCACTACCCGGCCCGGATGCCCGATTTAACGAGGCATGAATGAAAAGTTGGACGGTAGTAACAATTCAATTCGTATCACTAACAATTTTAATATAAAATTTCTCAAAGCAACTGAAGAGCCACTATTATAAAATATTCTATTCAATCTACGGACGGTAGTACCACTTTTGTCAAACTCAACATTTATTCAGTCATAATTTATTTGTTTTCATTGGTGCGACGTCTTCTGTAGACATATTCTTCTCTTTCTGTCATTTCTATTTGATGAGGACATCAGTAGGAGATTTTGATGCGTCTACCATTGGAGGAATCGTCATTTCATTTATTCCTTAATGTTGCCCGCAAACTTTATTCAACTCTCATTCAAATGGATTGGATTGCAACTTAGTCTCTTGTATTTTCAATTTAGTGTGCATTTTAGAACTAAAAAGTCAATTAGGTTCCCTGTGTTCAAAGTTGATTTAAGTCCTTTGTTGTTTAAGTTTTGTTCAAGTCCCATGCATATGTTCAATCAAGTTCAAATTCTGTTCAAAGGTTCATAAGTTCGAGTCAAAGTTCTTTGTCATTAAATGTACAAGTTCAAGTTCTTTACTTCGTTTATTTGAGTTCGAGTTCACAAGTCCTATTATCCTTTGAGTTCGAGTTCACAAGTCCTATTGTACTTTGACTTCAATCAAGTCCAAGTACGATCTTATATTCACCCAAAATTTCGACAGCCTCCAGGCATCTCCCTCATTTAGGGGAAACTACAAGAAACTGGGTCTTCCCACCATTCTAAGAAAAGCGTGTATGGTAGGTGTCTTTAGACACCGCTACCGTAAAATCTTCAATCCCATCATGCTAGAAAAAAGCGTGTATAGGTCTTTGGTACCTGTTTCAAAATAAAAGTAGTTTGCTTTCCCAGCAGGTAGAGAGCCACGTACGGGTACTTAGAATTGTCCTCGCCGTGCTACAAAGAGCATGTATAGGGCCTACTCGCCTCGCCTAATGTGCCGCACCAGGTTCTCTTCCCACCACGCTAGAGAAAAGCATGTACGGATAATTTTTCGACTCGACACGAACACCAAGAATGGGATTTTGAAATGAACAAAAAGAATTTTCTTTCTTTTTCTTCCTTTTCTTTTTTTTTATGATAATAATAACGATATCTTTCTTGTTATTATTAGCACATATTGATAATATTATTAACAATAATATTATCATTAATAATATTGTTAATAATAACAACAATAATTACAACCAGCACAATAATTATTATTATTATTATTATTATTATTATTATTATTATTATGAGGTAATAATAATAATAACATTAGTATTAATATTACAATTATATTATTATTATGTCATTATGAATTCATCCATGAGTAATAGCTTAGGCTGGCTCTGGCTACAGGTAAGGATCGGATGGGTTAAGGCTTCGGCAGAGCAGGTTTTGGCGATGGTTAGGGAGCTGATATAGGGAATGAGATGGAGGGAGAGAGGTGTAAGACTTACGGATCGGAAGCAGCGATAGTTTCCGTCTGTGGGTGCAAATGGAAACAACGACGAACGATGAATTATGTGAGATAAGAATAAGCTAGATAATGAATGGAAACCATAATTAAATTAGTATATGAGATTTTAAACTAGATAACGAATAAACTAATTTTATATTATGTTAAATTATAAATTAGATTTAGGCAAACGATGAATTTATGAGATAAGAATAATTTGTATAGAAAAATAAGAGTATATTTTAATAAAATATAAGAAAATGTAAATGTTAAAGTTTTGAGATCAATTCGTATTATTAAAAAAAATATCTTTTGTATAGCTGTTAAATTTATCAACCTAGAAGTAAGGAGTAAGAGCAAAGCAGGGCAATATCTAAGATCAAGGTGAATACATATTTATATTATTAAAGCAATGATGTTGTTCTCTCTTCAATTAAATGATATGAAAGATAATAATACATGTTTATCAAGTTTTTAGTATTGGCTACATCATGTTTTGTCTTTCTCATATCTTATGATTGATAATTTCGAATCTAATGTAATTAATATATTGTGTTCCACATTATCATACAAAGTGAATGAATATTATAAGAATGAAATGGCTAGATAGATATGCTTGTATATGTATGTTGAATGATGGAGCACATCCCTTTATGATAGTAGCTGGGGACGCAATATAAATGTGCACGAAAATAGAAAAAGATTACCTTAATTGATAATATTTTAGATGATGGCTCATTTGACGGTTGCATTATTTACGAAAAAAGATAAAGATATGATATACGCATAACATTGCTTTTCATGTTTGAAATGCATTTAAATGTAATTACTTTATATTTGGAAATGAGCATGCATATCATTTCAAAGCCCTTGATGCGGACATCGGTACGAAGATTTGGCACATCTATCACAGGAGGCGTCGTAAATCGACGGCTATAATTTAAATCTTCAATTATGATTTATTTTTCTGAATTTTAGTTTTTATTTGATGTATTTCCTGCTTTATCCCTAAGTTAATTTATGTGACTGTTGTGGCCTAAGGGGCAATTTTATATTTTGAGTTTTCTTATGTTGTGGCCTATATATAGGGCCTTAAGCTATTGTAATGATGATGGATGATTGATATTAAAAATTTGAGTTCAACACTTGTGTTCTTGTGAAGAGGACGATAGTGAGATTCCTATGGGAAGGAATCGGAGTTTCACCAGCCGCCGGATGGGTCCGAGCTCGTGACTTGAAGTCCCTGGGAGAAGGGCAAAGCATCACCCGTCAGTCTTTGGAAGAGTCCAAGGCTCGCGGTTTTTATCTTCTATCTTTGTTTTTGTGTTGTTCCTTCTTATTGCTCCTCGTAGTAATATCTTAGTCTTTATTTTCATCCTCTTCATCGTTCCCCTCCTTCCGGCCATCCCCACCACCAACCACACCCGTCCAAACCGCCGGCCATGACACCCTAGCCGCCGGCCTCACCTTTCCCCCGTCTTGAGTTTCCCAATTTGGGGTGATTGACATTTGGACTTAATTTGAAATTCGAATTATCTAAATTTCAAATTCAAAATTTATTTCCTAATTTAGTTCGCATAAATTAAGAAAGCATTTAATTTAAATCAATTGGAATTTGGGTGAGCAAATCTTAGGCAGTTGTCAAATTCAAATTCATGAAATTTGACAATTGAAAAGCTTTCCTAATTTGCCATTCTATTTTTGGAAAGTTCTTAAATTAATTCTTTTGAATTTCAAATTCAATTGGATTTGGTTAATTACTTCCCAAATCCTAAATTTACATTTATACACCTCATCCCCAAATTCCCTCTTGCCCATTAATGATGCCGGCCCCTTCATTGGCTTGGAGTTAGAATTATTTCCTTAAGCTAAGTATCTCTTTTGGAAATATTTCAAATTCACCAGATCTCCTCTTAACCGAATTTTCCCCAAGTCCTAAGCTTTAATTTTATTTCCTAAAATCAGAAATCAGATTTTGGAAATAAAATTCCCTCCTCAGCTTTAATTCCTATTCTAACTCCCCAAATCAATTCCCTGATTTTGAGGAATTGAACTCCATTAAATTCCCTGTGTCCCGCCATCCCCCCCTCTACTCCTAATTGTTCCAGCACATTTCTCTAGCCAAGACCCCTGGATGGGAATTTTCTTCTCAGCTTTTCTCTTCAAGTCCAGGCCGAAAATCTCAAGGCCCCACCTCCATTAATTCCTTCCAAAATCCAGCTTCCCTTTTTGGAATTCAATCTCTGCTTTCCCTCTTGCTCCACCGCCATCTTCGTCTCTCCCTCTTGCCCGAGAAAGCTCCCCAAGTCAAGAGTTTTTGAGTTGGAAATTATTCACAGCTTTCTCTCCACGTTGAAGGCTTGTTTATTCTCTCCAATCTCCCTATATTCTAGTCCATCGAAACCAGAAAACTTTTTCTCATATTTTTTTTGTTTGGAATCTAAAACTGTTTTCAGATTCTACAAGAGGAGTTGGTGCTTGTTCTCCCTCCTCTTTCAAGAAAGAATTCTGAATTCTCTCAGGTTTTGGGGAACAAAGCTGAAAGTGTTCTCATATTTTTGAGAAGAGATCCTCTCCCTAGCAAATCCTCCTACCCGTTCTACATTAGTTTGGTATCAGAGCATGGATTCGGATCAACTTGGAAGGACTCTAGACTGGGTAGTAGGTCAACTGGGCACCATTAGTCAACGTCTCAAGGAGAATCAAGTGGCCTTAGCCGACTTCCACCGTCAAACAATCGAACGATTCGATAACCTAGTGCGAGGTAGGACTGACCCACAGCTTTACACACCTTCAAGATCCCCTTCATCCAAGGATAGAAAAAGGGCACTAAGAAACAGAGAAATAATGGATAGAGTGGACAAATGGATGGAGGCCAATGAAGCTTTTAATTTCCCACTCACTGTGCAAATCAAAGAGAAACATAATGTGATCAAGGAAGAACATGAAGAAGAAGATGAATTGGTTGACAAGGAGAAATGCATGACTGCAAATAACGCAGAGAGAGACTTGGTTGATTCAATTACAACTCCTACAGATGCAAAAGTTTCTCCTGACCCAGTTAGCACTCCTATAACAGAGTAGGTTGATAAAGCTCTGGAAGTGATATCCATAAAACTCAATATTGCTCCTTTCGCTAGTGAAGCCATGTATGAGAGTGAACAAGTTCCTGCAGGCGAAAAGAAGTGCGACCGTTTGGGAGGTGATCCCTTGACTATGGTTAAGGAAATTGGCGAGCTAAAGTGCAACAAGCAAGTTGACCTCGTGGGCAACCGAGGCTGTTTGAAAATCTTTGCAAAAAAGCCATCCGGTTTATTGTATATTTCGAATAAAGAAACTATGTCTCCAAATAACCGTCCAGAGTTGTACATGAGCAGTTGTGATGCTAACTCGACGGAGTCGAGTATTCTCCCACCTGGGGAGAATGATGCGGACATCAGTACGAAGATTTGGCGCATCTATCACAGGAGGCATCGTAAATCGACGGCTATAATTTAAATCTTCAATTATGAGTTATTTTTCTGAATTTTAGTTTTTATTTGATATATTTTTTGTTTTACCCTAGGTTGATTTATGTGAGTGTTGTGGCCCAAGGGGCAATTTTGTATTTTGAGTTTTCTTATGTTGTGGCCTATATATAGGGCCTTAAGCTATTGTAATGATGATGGATGATTGATATTAAAAATTTGTGTTCAACACTTGTGTTCTTGTGAAGAGGACGATAGTGAGATTCCTATGGGAAGGAATCGGAGTTTCACCAGCCGCCGGATGAGTCCGGGCTCGTGACTTGAAGTCCCTTGGAGAAGGGCAAAGCATCACTCGTCAATCTTTGGAAGAGTCCAAGGCTCGCGGTTTTTATCTTCTATATTTGTTTTTGTGTTGTTCCTTCTTATTGCTCCTCGTAGTAATATATTAGTCTTTATTTTCATCCTCTTCACCGTTCCCCTCCTTCCGGCCATCCCCATCACCAACCACACCCGTTTAAACCGCCGGCCATGACTCCCTAGCTGCGGCCTCACCTTTCCCCCTTCCTTCTTGAGTTTCCTAATTTGGGGTGAATGACATTTGGACTTAATTTGAAATTCTAATTATCTAAATTTGAAATTCAAAATTTATTTCCTAATTTAGTTCGCATAAATTAGGAAAGCATTTAATTTAAATCAATTGGAATTTGGTTGAGCAAATCTTGGGTAGCTGTCAAATTCAAATTCATGAAATTTGACAATTGAAAAGCTTTCCTAATTTGCCATTCTATTTTTGGAAAGTTCTTAAATCAATTCTTTTGAATTTCAAATTCAATTGGATTTGGTTAATTACTTCCCAAATCCTAAATTTACATTTATGCAAGCATGACACCTCATCCCCAAACTCCCTCTTGCCCATTAATGACGCCGGCCCCTTCATTGGCTTGGAGTTAGAATTATTTCCTTAAGCTAAGTAACACTTTTGGAAATATTTCAAATTCACCAAATCTCCTCTTAACCGAATTTTCCCCAAGTCCTAAGCTTTAATTTTATTTCCTAAAATCAGAAATCAGATTTTGGAAATAAAATTCCCTCCTCAGCTTTAATTCCTATTCTAACTCCCCAAATCAATTCCCTGATTTTGAGGAATTGAACTCCATTAAATTCCCTGTGTCCCGCCATCCCCCCCTCTACTCCTAATTGTTCCAGCACATTTCTCTAGCCAAGACCCGTGGATGGGAATTTTCTTCTCAGCTTTTCTCTTCAAGTGCAGGCCGAAAATCTCAAGGCCCCACCTCCATTAATTCCTTCCAAAATCCAGCTTCCCTTTTTGGAATTCAATCCCTGCTTTCCCTCTTGCTCCACCGCCATCTTCCTCTCTCCCTCTTGCCCGAGAAAGCTCCCCAAGTCAAGAGTTTTTGAGTTGGAAATTATTCACAGCTTTCTCTCCACCTTGAAGGCTAGTTTATTCTCTCCAATCTCCCTATATTCTAGTCCACCGAAACCCGAAAACTTTTTCTCAGATTTTTTTTGTTTGGAATCTGAAACTCAGATTCTACAAGAGGAGTTGGTGCTTGTTCTCCCTCCTCTTTCAAGAAAGAATTCTGAATTCTCTCAGGTTTTGGGGAACAAAGCTGAAAGTGTTCTCAGATTTTGGAGAAGAGATCCTCTCCCAAGCAAATCCTCTTACCCGTTCTACATCAGCCCTTGTGTTACTATAATTTATAAGCATGAATTACTCAATTATTTTATGACTCACTCCTTTTATTGAATATCAATTACAAGTATTATTCAAAAATTTAAAATGAGTAGAATATAAGATAAATGTGTATCGTAGGTGTGATGCTAAAAAAGAAAGTTATTTATTGCATCTTTTTTCTTATTTAGTGATTTTTAGTGGCTCTTTCAATTATTGATGATAGTTTTAGAAATAGAAAATTTAATCAATCATTCGACCGTCTGTTCCTGCCTTGTTAATTTGAGCCTCTGAGCCGAGTCGTAACAATGGACTTCACAAACTTGATTTTAGCACGTCCAAAAGATGGTTACTCATAGCCCATGATCGACGTTTTGGTGGACTTGACAATGGGATACTCAATATAGAATTTACTAAATGCTTTATATAGCTACCATCATATCAAAATGCATTCGGACGCCTACGAGAAAACAATCTTCATTACAGTAAAAGGCTTGTATTGCCATAAATCATGCCCTTTGGGTTAAAGAATACAAGGGTAACATGCTGGAGGATGACGAATAAGATCTTTAAAGAAAATAAAAGGAGAAACATTGAGGTCTACGTGGATGATCTCATGGTGAAAAGCAAGTTGCCCAGCCAACATGTTGAAGACCTAAAAGAGACACTCATCCCGCTCGAGAGATACAAAATGTGATTGAACCAACTAAAATGTGCATTTGTATATGTTCAGGGAAATTCCTAAATTTCGTCCAAACACCAGAAAGCATCAAAGTCAACCATAAGTAAAAACCATCTTTAAAAAGTGAAACTGCATCGAACAGCCAAAGAGGTGCAATGACTCACTAGGTGAGTACTAAGTCAACGAGCTAAATTATTTTATCTCCAGACTTAGAAAAAGATGTGTAATTACTATTATGCCTATAGGTCAGCGAGGATGTGATTAGTTCCATGCTTGTCAGGGAAAAAGGAAGCAATGGCCTTCATAAATATTTTGACAGGTAGTAATCAGATCCTAGCAAGCATATTCCTTCTGTGGAGCAAATGCCTCAATGAACTCACATGTGGGCTCCAAAGGAATTCACCCATGAACAAGAAGCCACTCGTCAAGACTCCAATCAAAGAGCTCGCCCTGCGTTGTGCAACCAAAAGGCCCTTTAACCAAGAAGGAAGGTAGTCAATCAGCTCGATTAACTCCGCACCCTCCAAACCCTTGAGCTCGCCAAACTCGTCTATATGAAAGCAAATGCCTCAACAATCCTACGCTCATTTTAGGTACAACTTATCCCAAGATCGGAAACTCACCATCCACACTCGTACTTCAACTAGCCTTCATTGGTAGGGTAACGTCGAGCCTCTTATATTATCCACCAACACTATAAGATAACCCTCTGTTTATGTATCCGTCCTCAAAACTCGCCCAGCACCTACTCGGCTTCCCCTAAAGCTCGCTCTTTGGCAAACTGGACATCAGATCTCTGATTTCACCTTTCCACGGGCCAACCGAGAGGCGTCACATGCCTTAAACTAGAGTGAAGTGTTCTACGGGCACCTATTTGTAGTTCATTCATTTTTTTTATTCCTTTATCTTTTCATGTAACCTTTCTTGTAGCGCTTAAACCCCTATAAATATTAGGTGATGTGGAACTTTAAAGGGATCAAAATTTTGACATTTCAGAGAACTATAAACCTTTTTGGTCTTAGATTATACTCTTGACTAAGATGGTGAAGACTTTGTTAACCTACACTTCTCTACTCTCCTTCCCACTTTCTTCTCACTTATTCTCTCTAACAAGTTTCCCTTAGCTTACCAAGTAAATCAGCTAGTAGGGTTTAGTATCATCCACCAAACAAATTCGGATCCAACACGTACAGCCTCCGGATTGTGTCTATTTTTTTCTTTTTGTTGGCCCATTTTATTAAGGAGTAAAAGCACAAGAACTTTGGTAAACAAACCTTTGTTGAGAGACATATTCTCCAAAAATAGTATAAAACTATTCTTATATTGACAGTGCTAAATACCTGAAATTAAGTTTTAAATTGGATTAGTATAAAAGAGTGAACTTTTTGAAAGATATAACTAGCTTCTTATTTTTCTTTAATTAGAGAAATCATAGCTCTAGTATGGCCATCACGGAAAGATATAAACCAATTATCATTCAAGATATAGTTTGTCCAAGATGGTCCTCAAATGTTACTATGAATAACAACAAGAGATGTGAGGCATTGTAAGGATGACTAAAGTAAATATTTCGATTGTGATTAGATAATTGGCAAGTTCCATATTAGAAATATTCCAATAGAGCGGAGAACATTATTTATAGGTACATGAAATTAAAATGGCCAAGACAAAAAATGAAACAATAATATTTTATTTTCATTAGAGGAAAATATAAACTGAGCATGTCTCTCATGCCTTTTTTTATCCTCAACATTCAAGAAGCAGAGGCCAACATTTTCATTCACATTGCAAATTATCCTTCCTAAGACCATATCCAAGAATTTATAATTATTAGGAAGAAATTCAGCTTCAATCCATTTCTTTGGTATGTGTTGATTGATAATAAGTTAAAAAAAAAAATTAGGAACCAACAAAAATGTAAAACCCGCAAAACGTCGTTTTAGACCTCGCACGCTTTTCAAAGCGTCGCGACGAGTTTTAAGTGGGAAATTCGAGGATGTCGGGTTTCGATGGAGATAATTTTGAAAAATTCTACGCAAAATTCGGTCGTGACAAAAAATAAGTTAAGAATCAATAAACTAATGACGTTTGCAGTACCAACTACTTGTTATATTGATTTATCAAAAATTCTGACTGTATAGTTCATTAAAAGAAATAAGAGTACCAAATAAGGATATCTATTTTATTCCCTGTCATATGATCAAAGGCTCCAAAGCCCGTGATCAATGATTGTAGATATCTATTATAGATGTTAAGGCATTTAAGACAATGCCTTGTTGAGCCATTACAATGATGTTGATTTTAGGTGCTTAAGAAGTGGTTTGAGCTGAATAACTGATGAGTTGGAAAAGGTTTCTTGAATAAAATTGTTGCCATGGGATTTTGATTCGCAACAGGAGGACGCATTAGAGAAGGAGCTTCTTTCCAAAGTCATTTAATGTTTAACCATCACAATTGTTTAAATCGGGGGATAAAACTTTGTAGGAATTATGAGAAAAGATTAGAAATTTAATAGGCATTAGAATACAGAGGATAGCTCTAATAACATGCTGAAAAAAAAAATGAGAAGAATGTTATACTGTTTTCATTTTCTATTAGATTAGAATGGTACAGATTTTATGGGAGAAACGTAACCCAATTAGTGGCTCTAGAATGGAAATAAAATTAAAGTGTCATAAGCTGCCAATAAGGCGAAATAGGGAAAATTTAGAATCCAAATCAGAGAATGAATTCAGGGTATAATGTTTCTGAGTAGAAAACTGCAATCATTAGCATATGGAAAATTTTGGTTTTCCAAGCTAGATCAGCCAGCGGATTATCCAGAAATGGATCTTTTAGATATGTAAGGTTGGAGTCGTTGGACAAGTGCAGCTGGCAGGATTCCAAGAAAAGCTGGAAATCTGTAATTCCATTGGACAGCTAGGAAAGGGGATTCTGGAATGGGAAATAAATTTGCTGCAATTTTCAAAGTTTCCAAATTGGTCTCCCGAAAATCTGCCATTTGTTATAGAGATTTCCTGACAAGACTTCGGGATTTCCAAAATAAAATTGCTATTGTCAAGTCGTATAATAGTATAAAATCAAGCATATCTCCTCCCATCACATGCATATTTCTTATTATGTACCCACCATGAATCCTATCATAGATCAGTATACTAGAACTTACACATTTATTTAAGTCAACCCAAATTAATATCCTCTTTCTCAAGCATCATAATTGATTAGTCTATTTTCAAAATATATTTTAAAATTATCTTCTAGTACAACTTGAAAAGCAAAAGAACCATCGACACCTTGCTATCCTTAAGAGAAAATTAAATCAAACTATAACTCACTCTGTTCACCTCAACATATTTATCATTCAACTCTTTTCCACTACTACGCTTACATCACTTCTATTTTTAACATTTCAAACGTATAATAACTTAGAATCCTCCCCAATGGTCTAAGAGTTTGCACTATTTCATCAGGCTTTTTATGAGAAAAAGTAACATTTATTCTTTTTCTAATCATTACAATAAGACACGTATGAAATACCTAATAAAAATGTCATTAACATCAATTCTTTAACCTCAATGAAGACTCACTTGAGAAAGCATACCTATCATTTTTCTGCAGCAAAACTGATGAGGACATCATAATTCGCCACGTGTACCATCGTCGGAGACGCAAATCGACGGCTACAATCCAAAGCATTTGTTTCTAATTTGCTTTGTATTTTATTTATTCTCGCATTTTAATTTCCAGGCTCGCCCCTGTGGGTATTTAGTCGTAGCCCTGTGGGCATTTGTGTCTTTCTAGCTTTGTCTTATCTTGGCCTATTTAAAGGAGGCCTCATGCATTGTAATAGATGATGAATTGTTAATGAAAATTTTAATACTACTTGTTTGATCTCTTGGTGAGTTCATGAGAGGAGAGACCCGAGGGTAAACGCAATACCCATCAATCTTGGTGGATTCCAAGGTTCGCGGTTCTTTAATTCTTCTTTTCTTTTTATTTTCTTGTGTTAAATCCCCTCCCCTAAACCTTCTTCCGCCGGCCTCTCTCCAACCCCACATCCCTCTGCTCCCCAAAACTGAGGCCCCCCACCTTTGCCGTTGGCCTCCTTGGGCCGCCCAAGCCGCCGGATATTTCCACCACCAGCCGGCCGGCCATCTAGCCACCGGCCTCCAACCCTCCACCCGCCGGCCCATCTGTCCCCCAAGCCTAAGCATTTGAAATTCAAATTTCGAAGAGGCATTAATTGCTTTCCTAAATTAAGTTCAAGAAATTAGGAAAGTTACTTAAATGAATTTCAATTCAAATTTGAAATTCAAAAAGCTTTCCAAATACTATAACTAATTTTGGAAACCCCTCTTTAAAATAAAATCTGAATTTTAATTCAGATTTTTTTTAATGCTTTGAATAATGTGTGGGCCCCACTTAATTAACCATAATTCCCCTCTTCCCTCTCTCTATTTGGCCGGGCCCCTTCATTGGGCTTATCTCTCTCCTATTGCATTAATTGCTCCTCAATTACTCTCCCCCTAATCCCTCATAAACCGCCGGCCCCTCCCCATGATGGAATTAATTTGATTTTCAAATTAATTCCCCCCATCCCACCTAATTAGAAATCAAATTCATATTTCTAAATTTTCTCCCAATCCCCAAACCCCTACTCCTTTTCTTTATTTCTTTCCCATAATGACCTCCCACTCAACTCCTTAATTTGAATCCAATCAATTCATATTGGATTTGACTTATTCCAATCAGCATTGACGGAGAGTTCTGGGAAGGAAATGCTTCGTTTCCCTGCAGCCCCTCTCCCCCCCCCCCCCCCCCCCCCCCCCCCCCCCCCCCTACTTCTCTTCCCTGTAGGGGATTCCTGGATGCTGCCTGGAATTAAAGCAGCATAATCCTACTGCTCTGCTTCCCCAGTAGACCCGTATTGTTGCCTAGGACTCCTCTAACAGGACAAACTGCTGTCCCATCTCCTTACTTGCTGTTTGGACTGATGTTGGAAGTATTCTGAAGGCCAAAAGGGTTTCTTAACCAACACTTTCTGCTTCCTACACGTCTCCAGTTGCTGTCCAATCAGTTTGGTGGCCATATTTCGCTGCCCTGCTGTCTGAGAAATCAATGATCACCTTCCTAAATGTGTCCAAGCCTTGACGTTGCTGATTACTCTTCATCCAGTGGCTTGGTGATCAAACCGGAAGCTTCGCATTCTCTGATTATTTCGGTAAACTCTCCCCCAAATCATTAAATCTCTTAGTCACTGTTCAAATGTGGTTTATAAATGATTCATGAAAATTCTCGTCACTCTCTCCGCTAAACCCTCTTAACTAGATAAGTTGAGTGAGGGATCTCCTTGTAGTGACTAGTCTTATTATTAGTGTAGGGATTTCTTGTTGAAACCACTCATGCATGCAACATAGATTAAGTTGGCTATTTTTTTTTATCTTAACTTCTATACATGTGGTTTAGCCTAAGCTTGTCTTACCGCTCTTTGTGTTTTATTGCGTCGTTTAAATTCACCATTAAGATATAATTATTTGTTCAAGGAATATTAAGTGTGCAAATTTCATTAAGTAACTCATCTTCACATGTTTGTACTACATCAAAAACAGCATAAGATTTCAGAATGGAAATAAAAGGTTGTTCCATCGCAAGAAATAGTAACATTATCATCACACAAAGAGTTCAAATACTAGTAATTACATGTCTTTCTCCAGCAGATCTCTATTCTTCAATTTTATAAAAATAATATATGAAGAAATATAAAGATTCAAAATTTCCTTACAAGAGAACAAAATGAGATAAAATGTATATTAATTTACAAATAGCATGCAAGAACATAGCTGAAATAAGAACAAAAACAAGACTAACATTTTATTATCATACTAGTACATTAGCACGATCCAACATATATATGGAGTGCAATTTTCAATAGTAAAAGACCTAGTGAGGGGAGTGTGACTTTGGACTATCAAGTCATTAATAAGAGTACACATTTTAGATATCTTGAATCTATTGTTCAGAGTGATGGTGAAATAGATGGGAATATTATCAGCAGAATTCAAGTTGGATGATTGAAGTGGAGGAATGCATCGGGCTTGTTGTGTGATAGAAAAATACCCCTCAAACTAAAGGAAAATTCTATAAGATGGTGGCGAGGCCTGCAATGCTTTATGGCGTCGAATCTTGGCCATTAAAAGAGAAGCATAATACTAAGTTAAGTGTGGCAGAGATGAGGATGCTCAGGTGGATGAGTGGCTTTACCCTTAGAGATAGGATACGAAATAAGCATATACGTGAAAAGTTTGAAGTAGCTTCAGTAGAAGATAAGATTAGAGAGAGTCTCCTTAGATGGTTTGGTCACATAAAACGGCGGCCTTCCAATGACCCATTTAGGAGAGTAGAGCTATTAGATTTGACTTATGTTAAAAAAAGTAGAGGCATACCTAAAAAGACTTGGTTAGAAAATATTAGGAATGGCCTTTCTTTATTAGATTTAAACGAGAATTGGACTTTTAATATGACATAATGGAGAAAAAATATTCATATAGCAGACCCCAAGTAGTGGCATAAAGGTTTGATGTTGTTGTACTAATACATTAGAGAGAGACACACACACACACACACATATATATATATATATATATACATACAGAGAGAGAGAGCGAGAGAGAGAGAGAGAGCGAGAGAGAGAGAAGCACACACACATGGAGACCAACAATTAAGGCTCAATTGTAGTGAAAACTGTAATCCATGCTGGGAAATGTTCAAAATCACACGTGAATGAGTAAGAAACAATATTATATCAGGAACCTGCTCTTCTCCTCTAATACCATTTGAAGTTGTTCCTGAGCTTTCCGGGTCACTTGTTCTATCTTCATCTGCACTCAGTAAATATGTTAATGTTATTAAGGATACAATTAAAAACAATAAATTTCATTCAGTAGCAGGAAATCAATCCAAAAAAGACTAAATGGCAAAGAAGCGGATACCTAAGCTAATCATCAATTAAAATAACCACAAAAATGAGTACCTGCAAAGCAGTAGCAGTTTCCATCGTGACAGTCGGGCTTATGGCATTGCTCCTTTTAACAAATTCCATAAAACGAACATAGCTCTCCATTAAGATCTGCCAATAATTATATCAACAATAACAATTAATATCCATAAACATAGGAAAATTATTACCATTTTATTCCTAAATTACAATAATTTGAAAAGGGAGAGGATAAAAATGATATGATCAGCATTCACAAAGCATTCTTATTACTAACTGAAGACTGCTTGACCATAGAAAAGATTAGAAGAATGAAAATAATTTTGAAAATCAAGGGTGATGGTGAAGATCTTATTTCCAATAATCACAGAGCATTGCCGCTGGAAACTAATTGAAACAGTCCAATGTAGTTGTGGGCTCCGAAAATTCGGCCCCGGCCTCCGCTCGCTTTTCTTATTCGGCGAGGGAGTTTTAACGAACTAAGTTCCGGGGTAAATTTTGGAAGGCAGATGGGTTTGTAGATAAGACACTACCCAGAGATTTCGCCCTCATTTTGCGAGGACTTTATGATCTGAGTTCTGGTTTCCTATAGGCGCAAGCCCCTATAGTTAATTACCCCTCTCGATCACGAGAGAGTTTTATTCCGGCGTCCGTTCCGCGGAAATCTGAAGCAGTAAAGCGTTATGCATCTCTCATTAATTCTTTGATTCAGATCTCGAAGGGATTTTTACAAGTGACACGCGGAACCTGAACGGCCGACAATGGTGCCTGTGACCATTAAAAGGGGCACTGACGCGTAAAATCCTGCCGTAACATCTTCCGAGTCGTGTAAATAACGCTATCCTGCCATGGTGGTGTTCTCCACCTCTCGTAGTGTAATAATCTTATCTATGTATACGGTAAAAACACTGTACGTATTATATATTAGTAGTTTCATCAGAGGGGGATAACTATATTATAGCGGGTATCATTATATAGATCATTATACGTAGTATGTTCTTACAATAATATCTGCAGTGTATACCAATTTGGCGGGAAACTGCCAGGTTAGTAATATAAGGAATGCAATCATATACCAACTTTATCAACGCTATCTCTTGATTCAGTGACTAATATCATAAGCATAAAGTTAAAGACTTGGTGGGTGTTTATTTTGCCGATATTCAAGCTATGACAGGCGAGCAATTCGACCAAAGAATTGATTTGAGTCGTAAATGGTGACATAAGGTTAGTCTGGTTGCCTAGGCATATTGTTCGACTACGAATTCAGTCGATGCATTTTAATTCGTTACAAGGTCAGTAGATTTCATGTAAGAAGTTGTCGCTGTTCTTCACTCTAGTCAACTGAACAGATAATAATTTGATTGCATACACATATTACTTGTTTCAACTTCTTCAGCACCTCCTATTTTTACTATGCAATTAGAACACCGAAACTTTTATTTGTAGAGAGGAGGAAAGCCGTCGGGGCCCGACCCTCATCTATACAGGTTATGATGTTCTCTTTGCTATTACAAAGTGTCTGTAGATAAGATGGAAAAATTATTATCATAACTCTACTTCTTCTTTTTTTAACATATTTTATGAGATTCGCTCTATGATGTATTTTGTGAGTTTGCGAGAGTAAGACTTTATTGTTGACATTCTCTGAACGCAATATGATTGTGGTAACAAGATGTTATAATATTTATGCTTAGTATAGCCTTCATTTGTCAAATGACGTATTGTATTACAATTACCAAATTAGCAGTGTTGAACAATTAGAGAAGAGTTATATAAAATGGCAATAATGCACCTATCCGGAATTGTAGTATCTGACCATTATTCTACAGTATAAGTAGATTAACTTCACACGGCAATCTGGTGTGACTATTACATTTATATTCTATTATAGGTGATTGTTGAGTTAGATTGACTAACTAGCTCCTGATCAATTTTATGTCCAATCAAAATTACTATAAAATTTTTTAAGAGACACTCAAAAGTGAATTGTTAATATCTTTAAATGAAGATGTAATACCTAAGATCAAAATTCGAGCAGAATTATTAATTATATTGATTAAACTGTCAAGTTACATATGAGCTTTTATGCTTTCTGTGATCATATCGAGTCTTGAGATTTACTATTTTGATATATTTGTAAGGCTTTGAATAGGCCTATAATTATCGGAATGATTACTTAAACAAAACAATATAATATTTCACTTCAATAATGCATGTTTATATAATAGATAAAATTTAAAATATCAGGCTAAGGACCGGATACTAACAATTCAATAAGTCTAATAATAACCTCTTCTAGGAAGTTATAAGTAATGAGTTTTGTAATAGAGAGATATAATCGAAAAGAAGCAATATTCGTCGTATCGACTATGATTCGTACTAATAACCTTACTCCATAGAGTCTCATTAAGAAAAAAACGACATAAGAGTAGGAGCCGAGCACACATCATGCCGGGTATGCAGAAACAAGAATTCGATGCAAATTTGACGTGCAAGCAAAGCTTTTGCAAGTCAAGCAGCAGTCCTAGGAAGACCGTCACTGTGTGGTACCAATAAGAATCCAAGATCATGCATGTGAGTCGGATGGGGCCCATGCGCGGGTTTCTAGGATGTTATTTAACTCAATTAACCATGATATTTGAATAGATAATTAACATAGGCTGATGCTTACACATTATAATTAAGTGTCACCAGTCAACTGGAATGATTACTATTTTATTGGAAATGAGTAAAGGAACAAGTAACACTAATCTAATTGCTTATACTTTAAAGTCGATAATATAGGAGATTGTCGGCTATAAGATACCGGTCAGTCGATTGGACATGAGATGCCAGATATTGGGCGAGTCATTTCGAGATACGTAACTGTTGTCGCAGCAGTCCATAGTATGCCTGTAGCTACACTTTGGATAGTATACAAGGTAGAGATAATATCGATTAAGATCTATCTCATTAATTCTCTGTAGTATCTATTTTGCGAGCAGCGGGTTTTCTGTGGCTGAGTCTGGTTGTAAGGACTGCGGGTAATAGTATCACAAGACTATCCACATAATATTGCCTAAAATCTCGATCCTAGCCCATAAAGACTCGAGACTGTGGGGTTAGAATAGATGTGAATCTAATGATCGTTTAGGGTAGTGTTATAAGCTTTTGTATCTCTGTTGCTTGCCAGTTATTGGCTTCAATTATTATGCAATAGCAATTCTAAGTAACAATGAGTATCATAGGGGAGTATGGTCTCTTTGAAAGGAGACAAATTATTGTGTTTTAATAGTTAAGTGTTACGTCGTCCGCCACTGTACAATTTTTAAGAGTTCGTGCACTATCAATGTATGTCAGTGTGAGCATAGAATAGCCATTTTTTCTGTGAATTCATATCACAACGTACGGATACAATTCTCCAGACTGTACACGATACTTCGATTGAGTTATGTTCAAATCGAAACGTCTCAGTGTTTCTCGTATCTATCCTAAAGTAGAGGCAACTGGCTTTAAATATAAATTTGGTTAATTATTGGTTCATTACGCATGAACTTGTATATATTCCGATTGAAGTGAAGTAAGTGATGTATGTTTGAATATCTTATCTCAAGATTGAACCCCGATCTTTGAGATTGATAAGAGTGATCAGCAAGTCAATAATTAGAGGACTGAGCATTTAATGAGATGTGTGGAATTGTTAATTATTGGTATGACAGACTATGAAACAATTCAACAATCTATCACATATTATTTTTCAATCACCCTTTGGTGGATGGTCTACCATACAATCTGTAAATTTGAAGAGAGGATGACTTTTGCGTTCATGTCATTCGACATCCAGTGTTCCGGATAGCATGTCAAATGTACGGCTATTGTTTATTGACCACTATGATCAATACTAAGAGCCTCGATCGTAATTACTTAACATGTATATCGTAGGAAGTATCCGTAGTATGATCTGAGATATTTTGCTTTGAGGAGCCATATCATGCTATTACTGTAGCCTTTTAGATGAGTTCGTAGATGTTATTTGGGTGCAACCAATAATCAACACTGACACGGTTGCGAATGAATTTTTTCGTCATTCTAGCTCGTATTCAAGCTTTATGTTAGCGAACATAAGAAATTTTACCTATATCACATAATTACTGGAATGACATTTGGTATCGTAGCTTTATGGAGATTGGTAACTGTGTCTTAGAGCGTTGGCCTTTCATTCTCTTCATACTATGATGAAAGCTATTTTGAACTGGTCATGACAGTACATCTTGCGGATCATATCTAATCCTAATAAAGAAGCTAAATAAAGATTCTTAGGATTCTCGGTTAAAGGTCTGTTATATTATAATATGCATTATTTGGTGGTAATTTGCTATCATTGATACAGACAGCTAGTTGGATGAGAAATTTAATGCTGATGCAACCTCTTGGCAGAAGGGATCCACTTGTGCAAGGGGATGGATTTATAAGGCGCCTTGATAGGAGAGCTGTAGAAGGGGATAGGAATTGTGAGTTTTTGATTTGGAGTGCACAGGAGTCCTTGACTGAAAGGGATCACAGTGGTCTGCTCCGATGTGATATATCTTTATTGTACATACATCTTCATTCGCACCAGCTCTGCTGCTCAATTAGATACAGCGTTCGAGTCTCTCAATATGGCCTAGTAAATCTTGATTAGAGGTTCAACGAATCGACATATATGGCGGTAGATTAGAGCCTGGAAGGTGGTGCATAGATGCATTCTCAAGAATGACTGCTTCTGCCTTCTCCCGTGCTAGTGGATAAAATAGAGAATTAGGTCATTTGTGCAATCTATTAGAGAGGGTGCATAGTCTGAGTATTGGTTTGAGCTCCTAGCCATGATTACACAGTAATGTGAAGTAATCCAGTAAAAGTGAGGTGTGTTAAAGGATTTTCTACCGTTGTTGTGGGGGGTAAAGATGAAGATACATTTTGATAGTAAAAAATTCCCCTCATCATCTCCGTTTGCAGATAGGTAGTGCATCTTAGACGAAGTGGCTTGGTCTATCTTGATTCCACAGTGATCAAATCTATATCTTATGGTGGTGTTTTACCATTTACTGTTTTATTTTCCTTTTTGCATCCTATAATTGCTATACACTATAATGCTTGTGAGAATATTAATGTTATATTATGACCTATAATTTGTTCCGATATCATATAGTAATATCCAAACTCACCTGACTTTCATTCCCAAGCTACTTACATGATACTTGTTTATATACTTTAGCAGTACTATTTCAGCATCTGTAGTTTGGTATAACTATGTATTTTTTGAAGATCTACCATCAAAATTAAAATTCCTATTTAGACTGTATGTGCTTATTTTACTGTTGCAAAAAAATATGCAAATTATACCACACGTCCCAAAGTGACTTGGCCACTATCTCGTACTTCACATAAGTTGAGTACACATTCCTTAAAAGTTGTGTGGCCCCAAGTCTTCATTAATAGGAGTCGACAAGTCCCCGTAATTATATAGATTACCTAGTAGGACAATATCGCAATACTTACTTTATTCTTGAGATAGAGGTTCAGTAAGACTAGATTCAATATATTTTAGGAAACCTGTCAAATGCAACACTCTTTGGAGCATAACCACAATAGACACAAAAAGTGTCAGCCTTTGAAATTTATAAATTATATTGCATTTACATTACAAGTGGTAGACAGTTGATGGTCAGTTTGATACTGAATTCGCGTAGCCACTAAAATACCTTAAGTCTTGCTTGATTATGCAGTCTGTTTTAATAGTTCAATAACCACTGAGTTGCTTTGAAACCTTTGCAACACCTTAGGAAACAGTATTAGGCAAGTTTCAATGTTATGAGTTATCATCGTCAATCATCCCTCTACCTATCGTCTGTTGCAGAATTGATCCTATAAATCTTTCTTTTCTATTTCTTTGTTTTCACTGTTTGATTTTATGTTTCACATTTCGAATATGAATTAGCTATATGTCTTTATCATAGTGTCTTCTTATGATGTTCAATTCAATGTCCATCGCTGAGTTGAGCTCTTAATTTCGTATGTTGCATTTGAATCAATTTGTTAAGGCAAATCTACGAGGTACCGTCTTCACCCACGTGCTGACCAATTCGTTGGGACATGTTGAAATTCTGCCTTTCATTTTTATTTAGAAACTGTAAAGCGGCGTCTTCCCCCGTCTTTATGGGCAGAGAGATACATGACTTCCGCCTAGAAACTGGGATACATCCTTATTAGCGCGCACCAAACACTATTGATGATAGGTCTCCTCGCACTGCAAATTACTAAGTTAGAGCTGGGTTAGTAGGTAGCCTTTATTAAAAGTCTATTTTCAGAATACTCAAAAATTAGACGAAATAGAGATATATTTATCTCTATAGAATTAATATGAATACATTCCAAGTTTGCGAGGGCACCGCGGCCCACTTGAGTGTATTCTCCACCACGCGCAATAAAAGGCGTGTATGGGGCGTCTGACGCGTATCCGTGTTTAAAAATGCGCACAGTTTTTTCCCCCGTCGGGGGTCAGATACTTATGAATATTCCGGCCGGCAGCAAAGAAAAGGGTACACTCCAGGCCGCCTGCCATCCCGTGTGCGTACGAACACGGTTTCCCTCCTACCACGGGCCACCAAAGGCGTGCTGACGTGGTTTGACCGGTCCGGACATGCAATGTCGAGACAGGATGGCGGTGAGGCTCGCTCACGCTTAACCTAACATAGAGGTCGTTGCGGTTGCCCTCTACCACGCTCAATAAAGGCGTGCATTAGGTAGGACCGCCGGCCCATCAAACGTTAGGTCAGATAAGAGGGCTAAAGTTCTCGTTACCTTGTCTGTAGTGTCGCGCACAGTTGCCCCTCTCCCACCACGCTCAATAAAGCGTGTATGGGTAGACAACTCGGCCAGCCGCATGACGATGTAAGAGAGAGAGGGGAGCGGACTGTCCGCCCTCGTTGTAGCGTCGGCCGGAGGTGGGCCCATCCACACGGCGCATATTAAAGGCGATTGTATTAGACGGTTTTCCAGGTCCGTGACTACATCGAGGACTATAAGGTCTGAGCTATTAGGGGTAGTTATACCTTCGGGCACGGCGACGGCGGTCAGTGGCTCGCGGATCGAGCGGGAGAAGGCCAACGAGCACTTGTACTTAAATTAATTTAAATACTAATAAAATTAAATTATAAATTAATTAATAACATTATATATAATATTAATTGATAATTAAATAATATAATTATTTCATAATATTTAATAATAATAATTAATCAACAAATTAATTAATTAATTAAATAATATATACTGGATAATTAACTAAGTTAATTATTAATGTAGCATAATTAATATTATTCTAACATATA
>NW_021319709.1:23314-32612 GCF_001605985.2 Dendrobium catenatum | reverse complement strand
TATAATAATAATTAAATAATTATTATTATTAATTAATATTAATCAAAATATTTTTAATCCCCACCCTTCTTCTCTGTTCACGGGATCCGGCCAAAGAAGCGTGTGATAGGGAGAAAATTACCTACACTTCCAGTGAGCTCCCGTTCTTGGCTCCGATCAAAATGCTAACTTCCGATCCTACAGCAAGAGGAAGTCGTGGAAGGAGCGGTGTCGGGCGGGGGAGAAGAGGCGCACGAAGGGTAGAAAGTTAACTTCACGGCCGAGCGAGCTCCTGCTCTCACTCCCGATCAAAATGTCGCACCTTCCGGTCCGACTGGAAGGAAAAGTCGGCGAAGGAGTGTAGTCGAACAACAAGGTAGGCGAGCTTCTCTCTTTCCCTCTCTCTCTCTCTCTATTTCTCTGGACGGGAGTTGGCCGAAGGAGGATGTGGGAGCTGGGATCGGGATTGAGAGGAGATGCGAAGTCGGAGGTTGGGTCGTCGCTAGCGGCTTGTTGGAGATCGGAGGAGGCGACGTGATGCTTGCGGGTAGCGAATGGGAGAGAGGAATTCGGGAAGCAGAGGTGGAAGAGCTCGGGAGGAGTTGAGAGCTGGCCGTGGCTTGGGATCGTATAGAGTCGTGTGTGTGGGAGGAAGCTGAGTGATCGGCTTCGTTTTATAGCCGCGAATGGGAGGCGATCGAAGAAAGGATCGCAGATTTTGCGCAAGATTTTCGGAACGGCGCCGACTGCACACCGATTTAGCGGGATTTCTGGGATGCCTTCGACAGATACGAGGTTTCCGGGATTTCTGGCGGGATTCGCGTGTTAGCATCGATGCATCTGACGAGTATAAGGTTTGTACGTAGGATTTTTGGCTTCTTCTCTCTTTTGCTCTTTCGGGTTTCATCCGGAGGTCAACAGTAGTGAGGATTGGACACGCTCAATATAAATAATAGAATAGGATACCATTCAGGTCCAAAATATAGATACAAAAACCTTCATTGAAAGAGAAGGAAAAAAGGAAGCAGCATAAAATTTTCTACTCATCTAGAACTAAGCAATAGAATTATCAAAAAGTTTTAAGTTAATATCATATGATCTTAAATATATGAATCGTGTAAAAGAAACTGAAACTCCTTACTTTGACAGCATATACAATACTGCAGTTTCAACAAAGCTCGACATATAAAAATCAAGTTCACAAAATTGAAAGAGTTCTGCACTAAGTTTGGAACTGAAGATATGACATCAATAAATTGACATTATCATTAGTAAATTCAAATGTAACCAAAGATGAAATACAGCCAAATATTTTATTCATTGAAGTTCATGAAATGATTGTGGGATCCGAAAATTCGCACCCCGACCTATCCGCAACTTTTTCTTTTTTGTCGGCGAGGAGAGTTTTTTGTCGGCGAATTTGACTTTTAATAGGACACAATGGAGAAAAATGATTCATGTAACCGACCCCACGTAGTGGGATAAAGGTTTGATGTTATTGTTGTTGTTGTCGGCGAGGAGAGTTTTAATGAGTTTAGGTTCCAGGGTAAATTTTTAGAAGGCATATTGAATTTTTAGATAAGACACTACCCAAAGATTTCGCCCTCAATTTGCAAGAACTTTATAATCTGAGTTCTGCTTTCCTATAGGCGCAAGCCCTTAAAGTTAATTACCCCTCTAATAATGAGAGAGAACTTTCAATTAGGGCTAGTCGTTGAACAAATTAGTATCCAGCATATAATAGCAGGAAATAATTATATATTGAAAATTAAAATTTATCACCACGCACTGAAAGCAAATGGCGGAGGGAATGATGATGAACCCCCGATCAAGACCTCATGATTCTATCGTCCCGGGCCATCATGGTCCCTAGTCTACTTAGTCAGATGAGGTAGTCGAACCAACCTGACAGAAGGATCTTTGTCGACAACCATGTGTTGCTTTGTCCAATGGTACCTTATAAACTTGGGGTGAATGTTTGCCTAAAAAGACAAATTTTAGGAGCATTAATGTTTAAGTGATTTATTTTTGAATATCTTAACTTTTGTGAGTTTCGGATCTTTTTAAAACTTTTATTAAAATCAAAGCCCCGTAACGATTAATTTGGAAATTTGAGGGCATTTAAAAGATAGAGTCCCCTCCGGTTGAGATTTACATTCAACACAGCCATCATCAAGGTTTATGGGTATTTTCATTTTATTACTCAAACCTTGTTAACTCTATTTGCTTGCTAGCAGAAGATCGAGTTCAGCTCCTAATTTTTAGGAGTTTCATAGAAAATCGGAACTGAGTGTATGTAGTTTAATATACGAATTTTCGCATAAAAGATTTTGAAAGCCTAATATGAACGTATAAAATCAAAACTTCAGTTAATTTAACGAGTGTTGGTTGCGAGAGTTTGTATTTTAGAAGTGAATCTTTCTCGTAATAGACTTTGAATGCCTAATATAAACGTACAAAATCAAATACTTCAGTTAATTTAACGAGCGTTGGTTCCGAAAGTTTGTATTTTAGAAGAAAAACTTTCTCGTAGTAGACCTTAAAAGCTTAATATGAACATATAAAATTAAATAGAAGTGTGGAAATGCTTATGAGAGGAAGGAATTTCTTGGATTACTAAACTTTTTAATATTATTTTGAAGACTAAAAAGATGCCAGATGAGTGTTGAATGAGTATGTTAATTCCTATTTTTAAGAATAAAAGTGATGCACAAGATTGTGCAAATTATAGATGAATTAAGTTAGAGTGTCATACTTTAAAACTATGGGAGCGAGTTATGGAGCATAGGTTGCGGCATGATACTTATGTTTCTCAAAATCAATTTGGATTCATGCCGGGTAGGTCAACTATGGAAGCCATACATTTAATAAGAGGTTTGATGGAGAAATATAGAGAAAATAAAGAGGATCTACTTATGATATTTATTGATTAAGAAAAAGCATATGATAAAGTTCCAAGAGAAGTGCTATGGAGAGTTCTTGAAAAAGAAAGGACTTATTAACACTTATATTCAAATTATTAAAGATATGTATGCAGGAGTTATTACTTGTGTTCAAACACAAGGTGGTTTGATCAAGTATTTTCCTATTTCAGTTGGGTTACATCAAGGATCAGCCTTAAGCCCATATCTTTTTGCCTTAGTCATGAATGTTCTCACTACACATTTGCAAGACGATGTACCTTAGTGTATTCTTTTTACAGATAATATTCTTCTTGTTGATAAGACTAGAGTAGAAGCTGAAGGTAAACTTGAATTATGGAGGTTAACCTTAGAGTCTTAAGGTTTTTGCTTGAGTAGATCTAAAACAGAATATATGGAGTGCAATTTTAGAAGTAATAGACCTAGCGAGGGGATGTGACTTTGGGCGATCAAGTCATTAATAAGAGTACATGTTTTAGATATCTTAGATCTATTATTCAAAGTGATGGTAAAATAGATAGGGATATTATTAGCAGAATTCAAGTTGGATGGTTAAAGTGGAGGAATGCATCGGGCTTGTTGTGTGATAAAAAAGTACCCCTCAAACTTAAGGGAAAATTATATAAGATGGTGGTGAGGCATGCAATGCTTTATGGTGCCGAATGTTGTCCATTAAAAGAGAAGCATATAACTAAGTTAAGTGTGGCAGAGTTGAGGATGCTCATGTGGATGAGTGGCTTTACCCTTAGAGATAGGAAACGAAATGAGCATATATGTGAAAAGGCTGGAGTAGCTCCAGTAGAAGATAAGATTAGAGAGAGTCTCTCCTTTGATGGTTTGATCACATAAAACGGCGGCCTTTCAATGACCCGGTTAGGAAAGTAGAGGTATTAGATTTAACTTATGTTAAGAAAGGTAGAGGCAGACCTAAAAAGACTTGGTTCGAAAATATTAGAAATGATCTTTCTCTATTAGATTTAAACGAGAATTTGACTTTTAATAGGATACAATGAAGAAAAAGGATTCATGTAGCCGACCCCACGTAGTGGGATAAAGGCTTGATGTTGTTCTTGTTGTTGTTGTTGTTTTCCACTCGCTTAGGTAAAAAAGTACATGAAGATTAACCAAAATGCTCTTAATCAAGTACAAAGGCAATAGTAATGTTAATAGCTTATAATAGAAATCCGGAATTTAATAATGAGAGATTCCCCTTGAGGGGTTTCTCACTCAACTACTCTTAGGCTTAGCGAATGAAGATACTCCACACTAGATTTGAGACCACCATTAGGAAGAAGGAACCGAGGAACTTTGTTGTTGGGAAGGTAGCCGGCGGTGGAGGATGCGTGGATCTTCCGACGAGGAGCTAAGGTGTTCTGGGTCGTTGAAGCTCGATAGTCTCGGCGAGGCAGTAAACGATGCGATTGACGTAGCATTCCACCGAGTCATCGTACTCCCAATCTGGTTCGTAGAAAGGAGATCGGAGGATGTCGATCACTCCTTGTGCGTTGTAAGCAAGGTCGTGGTCGATCTCAGGATCGGCCATACATTATTGGAGAGAAGGGGGAGGAAGGTTGTCTTCTTCGTTGGCTTTCAAAAACATAAGAATTGTTGGGCTTCCAAGAGGGAAGAGGCACGTGGGAGGGGCGGCTTGGGCTAGGAGAAGTTGAATGTTAGTTGGTTGAGAGGTGTAGAAATATTTAAGAAAAGAAAACCTAATTTTTAATTTCATATTTTTGAATTAGAGAGGGAGGGAAAATTAATGCAAATTCAAATTGTCCCCAAATCAGGGCTAGGGGCCGGCAATTTTAGGAGGGGATTAGGGGAGCATTAATTGTGATTTGAATTGAATTGGAGAGAGAAAAAACCTAGGGAAGGGGGACGGCCATGTAGAGAGGGGAAAGAGGGAGTTTTATGTTTAGTATGTGGGCCCCGAGGAAATTAATAAGGATTTTAATCAAATCTGAATTTAATCTCAGATTTAATTAAATTGGAAGGTTTCTAATCCTAGATTTAAGCAATATGAAAGTATTTGAAAATCCAATTAATTAATTGAATTCTCATTAGGAAGCTTACCTAATTACCAAATTCTATTTTTGGAAAAAAGAGTAATGGGCTTTGAAATTTGAATTTCAAATTTATGAATCAATGGGAGGGGCCGGCGGCTAGGCATGTGGAGAGGAGATGATGGAGGGGTGGAGGCTGGCGGTTGGGTAGGTGCTGGCCGACGGCTTGGACGGCAAGGAGGCTGGCGAATTGGGGAAGGGTTCGGTTTTGGGGAAAAGAAAGGGGGGTGAGAATGGTGAGGCCAGCGGGTGGATGGGTTAGGAGAGGGGGTTTGATGTAGAGGAAAAGAAAAGAGATCGTAGAACCGCGAATCTTGGAATCCTCCAAAGGTTGACAGGTATTGCTTTCACCCACACCTAGGGTTTCTCCTCTCAAGAACTCACTTAGAGAACAAGCAAAGAAAGATGAAATTTCATTCATAATTCATCATCGAATACAATAGAGAAGGCCACAATATATAGGCCTAAAGAAATAAAAAGACTGACTCATATGCCCCTGGGGCTACAAGTCAAGCAGACTCAAAAAGATAGGGTACAACTGTAAATAGCAAAATTAATACATAAAAGCATCAAAATATAGACTAAGCATAAAAAATAAAGACTGTGGATCGTAGCCATCGATCTATGACTCCTGCGCTGATATACTCATCGATATCATCTGTCGATGTCCTCATTAGAATGTGAGGTAGAATTGTAGTGTGAGGAAAGAGTGGAATTCTTGACGTGAGTGGGGAGCGGAAGCATGAATGTGAGTCAGGGAAGAGTACTACCAATATGTAGCGCATGGTCTAGCAAGGAAGCACACAGAATAATGGTGACCTATCTCGGAGCATTCGAGATGTATGGGTTCAGGAGCAATTGAGTCGCAAGCGAGTGGAACTAGTGTTTCAGTTTGTGAAAAAGGTGGTGATGAGGCACTAGAATTAGAACTTTGGATCAATGATAGGACTTTTCAGAACTGAAGCAAAAATCAAAAGCCAATTTTCAGGATATTCTCACTAATACCAAAACTTATGGGGAAGGGGAGGAAAAAACTCCATGTACAAAACTTGGAGTGATCTATGTACAGAATTTAATCTAAAGAACTCTTAATTTGACTCGCAAATAATTATATTTCATTCAACATCAGTCAATCAATAATTAATATTTTAAATTATAAGCAATTAATATCTTTTTATAGGAATAGATTTATAAAGATAAAGCAAAAATTTTAGATTAAAATCTAATCTAATAATATTTTGAAATCAAATTCAAGCCTAATTTATCTGGAAGAAGATAAATTAAACCTGATAAAATAAATCAAAAAAAATTTAATAATAAATTGGGAAATAATTAAACATGTTTTTAAGAAAATTAAAAATTGGCCTAGTTCAGCTCCTTATATTTCAACTCTTTTTTATTGGCCCATAAAAACCAAGTCTTTTTGGGTTAAACTCTCAAACTTCAGTGCATCAAATATCAAAAACAGAATAAAAATCACATCCTAACAAGCAACTATAGCTTGCATAATAACATCACTCAAACATGACAATGAACACAAATACTTGGATAGAGCATCATTACCGTGCAACCAAGTTCTGACTAATGAAGACACGAACATTCACAAAAGATACATAGCAACGTGAAACATTTAATATAAGAAAGATATGCAGTAATATGTAGATGATGGTTGGCTCCAACTGCCAGCATAAAGAAGTTCATCAAAGATTCCCGGACATTTAAAAAACTTAAAGAGTATAAGACAACATGATAAAAGTTAAAGATTAAATAGAAGCCACTAATGAGTAGCATCCTCGAAAACTACTTAAAAAATGGGAGCACTACAATTATGCTCAGTGAAGACAGAAATAGGACATGCAGGCATGGAGCAGACCAATAAAAAAGGAAGCCAACAGAAATATAAGTTAGGTGCCAGCTCAACTAAGAGAGAATTTTTTTAATCATTAGAAGATAGTCAGAGGCATGTTTTTGGATTTTTTTGGTTGAACAAGAAAGAAAAGCTTCACGCAATCAAATAATGCATCAACTATCATGTTGAAAAAGAAAGCAAAGAAGACACAATTGATCAAAGTTGGACGGGGTCAATTGTGCTCTAAGCACAAGCTTACACCATGTCTGCAGAACGTGTGTATTTAATAATAGTCCATAAAGGATTGTGGTTTTCAGTGTTTCTATAGAGAGAGAGAGACTCAACCATCCATTCTTCAAAATACCAAAACACCTTGAGAATGTAATATTCCCTCAGCATCTTGCCATTCATGTTCTGCGTCCTGATCTTATCCCGCCCCCGCAACCCCCCATCCACCCAACCAATATATTATGATATAATAAAGTAGGTAATAATCCAAGTAAAATATAAGAAATAAGAATTGTGCACGAAAGCAAGTTTTCCAAGCAGAATTAAATCCAATTAAAAATAAAAAAAGAATAATGCCACATTTAGTCAACTAATTGCATTAATTTAACTAGCAAAAAAGTGATTTGGAATTCCTTACTCAGGAAGAAAACAGTAGCACAACTTACAACAAAAAGGCAAAGGCTATTTAAACAATAAAATGAAAGAGAAGTAACCTACAGTAACATAACATGGAGCAATGGCAGCTGAAAGACGCCAATCAACATCCTCCCCAACAGGAGCATGAACAAAGCTGGCCTCCAATGCATTTTTCTTTCTCTCACTGCTAACACTCTACAATTCAAAAGTCGCATGCCTTAGAAACATGAAACAAATGGGTTCCTCAAGCCATTTAACAAGCAAACCTGTGAAAGTTGACCTTCAGGTGAAGACAAGCCATAGCATTTCAATGACACGTCACAGTGGATACTTCTATGATACATCTTGGTTGTGAGATTAAGCTGTTCAAAACTACCACAAACAATTTCAGTATGATTGATACTGATAATGCGAGCAGCAGCTTTGGCTATTGATACATCAACCAGGACTTGTATCATATTTTGTATGTCCTTCCCTCTAGGTGAAAAGGTACCCTCATCTGGCTGGTAACTCAACAATTTGTTAATTGCCTTCCACTCTTCCCTGATCAACATTTCCTCTTCAACCAACTGTGATTCCGAAGAGTTATTTTCAGCAGAAGAATCCCCGGAGGATGTGCTCCTAATAATTAGAATAAAGCATATTAAGCTTTGAGTGCATCAGCATGTATTTAAAAATTATTTAACAAAAACACATGGAAACCAAAGGCAGGCTTCCTCCCTGGAGCCAAGCAGACATTATATCGGATTTCATAAAGAGGCAAGGAAGGAATGTGCCAACTTTCTAAGAACTGATACTAAACAGGAGAAATTTTTATAGCATATTAGTTACCTGTATTAGCACCAAAAAACGTAAATAAAAAATTTAATTAACAAGTTGTCTGGATGATGCCAAGTCACCCAATATCCCAACAACTAAACCACAATATTTTTTTTAAAACCACTCTTTCTCTGTATCTCCACCCCCACAATAAATTTAATAGCACATTAGTTACCAATTTCTCTCTTTCTCCATCTCATTCAATCCGTCCCTCCTTTTCATTCTCTTTCATTTTGATGTAGTTAATTTTTACTTCAAATATCATAGATTTGTAAAGGAGAAATATTATAATAAAATAGGATAACATAAAAATATATTATACTAGGATAAAGTTCTTTTTAAATTGAACAGATATGATAATATATTTATTTTTAAAAAAATATTTGTCCATCTTAAAAAAAAAATTGTATGAACTTTCAACTGTAAAAAATGATTAAATCTTTATCATCTAATTAGTAGTAATACAACAACAAAAAAAACATCAAGCATTTGTCCCACTACGTGGGGTCGGCTACATGAATCCTATAACACTGTCATTGACGTGTCCCAAGTACTGGATGAAAAAGGTGAAGGGTTGCGTTAGGTAGTCGACAGCCAGCGTAAAATTTGTTGAATAATCATCACATCTAATTAGTAGTACAACAACAACAACAACATCAAGCCTTTATCCCACTACGTGGGGTCGGCTACATGAATCCTTTTTAAGAAACATCTAATTAGTAGTAATGTAAATGAAAAATAAATGTGCAAGAAAAGATTAAAAATAAGAAACTTTGTTATAAAAATTTGTTTAATTTTAAAAATTTTGATAATTAGGAAATATAAAGTGGCTCGTAAGGATGCTAAGAAAGCAATATGCGATGCAAAACCATTAGCTTTTAGTGATTTATATAATAGATTAGATACTAACGAGGGAGAAAGATATATGTATAAGTTAGCCAGACAAAGAGATAGAAGTAGTAAGGATTTAGTTCAATGAAGAGCATTAAGGATGAAGATCAAAAAATACTTTTCTTAGAAGA
>NW_021319709.1:15541-23214 GCF_001605985.2 Dendrobium catenatum | reverse complement strand
CCTAGTCGGGCTCGATCGGGGTCGAGTCGGTGCGAAATATTCGTCAACAGCCCATAGCAGGTTGGCTGGTTAGGTAATCTTAAACTGAGCATAGGTGCAATAAGGAATGCAAACAACAGCCAGCATATAATTGATGGTGACTACATGCAAATGGGGATACATGCAACAAAAGGAATGTTACGTATGGAGAAAGAAACTGAGCATAGGTACTCTTATCCGATGTACTCTATAAAAGCCTCTACAGACCAAGTGAAGGGTCCAAAGCATCAAGGATCCCTTGAAACAGAGACCAAAATGTAATATTCCCTTCCCTCAAACACCAAATTATAAAAAGAGAATGATATGAAAAATAGAAATGTATTGCTACAAACCATCCAAAAGACCACCAGCTTCTTTTCATGGCGCTTTTCTGCTGAGATGACTCCTTTGATTTCACTGACTCGAGCTTAGCATGCGCCAGCAACCTTAAAATGCAGATAACAGTTCGTAAAGTGACGACATTACAAAAACTAGATGTGAAGCAACATAAGTAATTTTGAAATGAAGGAATTTTCAGAAAAGAAACAACAGAAAATGCATATCTAAATCAAATCACACCTCCAAAGTAATATAACTTTTGAATCCAGAATTCTCTCAATCTGCCGCAAGGAAGAAACATGTGTGTTAGTTGTTTGTTGCAAAGAAGAAGCATAAATCTGAACATAGCAACGACGAAGTTGACAAAGATGCTTGATCCTCTCCCAGGATAACCAATAACTGCAGAAGAAAAAACACTAAAATTAGATGGGCTCAAACAATGAACTGTCTAAAAGAACCAAAAAAATTCACCCTAAGAGCCATGTCGAGAGATTTAAACGGATTGACAAAGGATGGACAAAAAACTTTTGAAGTTATTGGATAAAAGACTCTAGAAAATTAAACTAAATACCATTTAACGGAACAATGTTAACAATGGTGAAGTTCCAATAGTTTATCGAGTACAAAACATACCAAAGTTTCTTTTGCTGCATGCTAGCCAGCATTGCATAGCGCCACCATGCATGAGGATCTTCAAAAATTGACACTACAGGTCTCAAATGAGAAACCTCAACACGTGTCTTATATGTAGAAACTGCTTCAAGTAATTTTATGCCATCATAATACTGAGCCTGATAGTTAAAATGAAAAGATCATTTTTACAGAACTATGATATATTTCACAAGGGATCATATCATTTATAAAGTGCAGAGGACCTCAGAAACAGTCAAAGAAACATCAGTGAGGGAAAGTGAGGCTTTCTCAAAAGGAATTTGGGGGTTCTGCCTTTCTTGCTTTCCAAGACGATGGTATTTAAGAACACCATTTATAGGGGATACCAAGTATCTCCGATCCTTTGCCCATAAAGACACAGTTTTGTCGCCATCAAGCTCACCAATTCCATCTTGGAAAATCTAAACCGTTCAAAAAATTTAGTCAATGGATTTGTACATTACCACATGGAGCTTCAAATAAATACAACACAAAATAACTGAAATAAAATATCATAAAACCTCACTCCAATCTGCAGGATTCAAATCTTCCCAGCTCTTTCCAGGGTTCCAAGAAACACTGTCATTATCATGATACACAGCCAGTCGTAGCAGTCGAAAGGACTAGAAAAAACATAATGGCTCCAATAATGAGGATAAGATTACAGCAATATCAAAACATTAATAAATTTCAACGATAAATAAAAGAAAAGCTATAATAGTTGACAGCAAATGCATTTAATGATAATATTAAAAAGAAACTGAAAAGTTACAAATTTAATAAGTGGGATTTACATACAACACAACAATGCATTGTGATGTGTTTACATATATAATACCTAAATCTTTATATTTACTTATATATCGCCCAAATGTCTAAAAGATATTAGCATATATGCATGAAAAGGTGTATTTTACTTCAGATAAGTTAATCTTATTGATATCTTCATTCTATTTAGAGAAAAAACTATTATATAAATAAATATAATAATTTAGGTGCTAAATATGTAAATAAATAAGATCTTAATGATATGCATGTCAATCCCTCATTGTAAACACAACAAAGGCCAAATCAATAGAATTCAACTCCAATCCCTGTTTAGAATGTTAGGCAGCTACTTAATTAAATGAAAGAAGTACATGAAAATCATTGTTAAATATGGATCATATATTTTGGTTAACATAAATAATAACCCACCTTGTAAAATTGCATGGCTCAAAAAATACATAACTACAAACCAACACCCACAGTGAGCTTCAATCCAATAAATGTACTGACAACAATGACTTGGCTAGGATGCCAGGAACCGACTTAAAACATGTTTGGCTAGCATTTGCCATATACTATTATGTCATGTTACTAGAAAAAATTAGTTTTCTGGTTTGAGAGCATACATGTGAAATAATTACATAAATGACATTCAGGTCGTATTTTTTTATGACATTTAGATGCAGGTCAATATATCAACATCTGAATTTAGGTTAATGACCACGTGAATGATAGAGAAAAAAAGAAAGATCATAATCATTATTAGTGCTCAAATTACATTGTTCAAGTAGAACTAAACCAAACATACAGCATTTAATAGAAGGCAACATTACAATAAGATTATAATCTAGATAAATTTGATAGGAAATACTTGAGTTCGCAAGTAATCCTATCAGATTTACTTCAGTTTGCAAGCAAACCTAATCAATAATTAGTAAAACAGCGAGAAAACGAAAGAATCATGGTGGAAGAACAAACAAACGATAGCAAACTTTTATAACAATCAAAGAAAACAAGAACAAAGCAAAAAGATACAAGAGATCCTCAATACGAGAGGAGGATCGTCTCTCCCAAATCTCTAGACAAGATTGTCTAGAGCTCAAGCCTCCAAAAAATCCTAAATTCAATCAATCAAAACATAATCCTCCCTCTAATCCTTCTTTTCTCTCTTAATACAAAAACATTCATAAAATATTCTCCTTCCAAACCTTAGCCGCCCCCTCCTCTTTGAAATTCAAATCTATTTGGCAAGATGGGGCCCACCATGTGGCCAGTCAAACCCAAGGGAGGCGGAACATGTCCGCCTCTTAAAACCCGAATCGGCCCTTGGGCCGGTTCAGGAACTGGCAGCACATCAATACTGCATCCCAAAGAATCACCTTGTCCTCAAGGTAAAAACAAGGAAACTGCTGTTTCATCCTCTCATATGGCTCTCACGTGGCCTCGTAATCAAGGAGGTTCTTCCACTTGATCAGCACTTAGTTCCATCTTCACTCTGGCAAATCCCCTCCAGCTCTATGGGTTCTAGAACCATCTCTAAATCCTCAGTAAGTGTCCCTGGTAGCTCGGGGTTGGCTGTGTAGTCACCAATGGCCTTCCTCAACTGTGAGACATGAAAAATTGGATGTATAGTCGCCGCTGGTGGTAATTTCAGTCGATATGCTACAGCCCCAATCTTCTTCAGCACTTCCTAAGGCCCAAAATACCTTGGAGCCAACTTTTCATTCCTCCTATTAGCGACTGTCTTCTGTCTATAAGGTTGGAGCTTCAAGAACACCCTCTCCCCCACTTCAAATTGGATGTCCTTCCTATGCCCATCCGCCTATTTCTTCATAATTTGTTGAGTTCTCAGTAAATGCCTCTTCAACTCCTCTAGCACTCGGTCCCTCTCCTCCAAGTACTACTCTACTGACGAAACGGGGGTACTACTACTCCCAAAGTGCACCAAGTGTGGGGGATCCAGTTCGTACAACACCTTGAATGGGATCATCTGTGAAGCAGAATAAAAAGATGTGTTGTACCGGTACTCTGCCCAAGATAGCTACTTGGCCCATAACTTGGGTGTCTCTGGCACAAAGCATCTCAGGTATGTCTCCAAGCTCTTGTTGACTACTTCCGTCTGGCCATCCGTCTATGGGTGGTAAGTTGTGCTCCTCTTGAGAACTGTCCCCTGTAATCTAAATAACTCCCTCCAAAAGTGACTGAGGAACGCCTTATCTCTATATGATACGATCGTCTCTGGTACTCCGTGTAATCTAACCACCTCCCTGATGAAGGCTGACGCTACTGTCACTACGGTGTAAGGGTGTCGGAGAGGAATGAAATGTGCATACTTGCTCAACCTGTCCACCACCACTAAGATCACCGTGAACCCCTCTAAGTGGGGCAACCCGTCTATGAAATTCATAGATATCTCCTCCCACACTATACCCGGTAGAGCTAACGGCTATAGTAATCCTCCTGGTGACATAGCGAGGTAGTTATTCCTTTGGCAAACCTCACATCTGGCTACCATCTCCTCTACATCTTTATGCCTTCCCTTCCATTACAGCTCCGCAGCTAACCTCCTGTGTGTCTTCTGTACACTTGAATGGCCCCCCACCGCGCTTCCATGAAACTCCTGGAGTAAGTTTGGGATGTAGATCGAAGTCCAGGGCATCACAAATTTCCCCTGATATAGCAGTTTGTCTCCCTCCAATAAGTACCTCGGGTGGCTACCCAGTTCCTTCAGTAAATCTGACCTGATCTTTCCCAAACCTTCATCTCTAGCACTTTCTACTCTGATGACTTCCCAGTCAAGCATCAACGGAATGTATAGTGCCACTCATAGTTGTCAATGGCGCAAAATAGCGCACTCTATGGCGCACGGCACTGCGCGGCGCACCTACGATGCTATGTTCATGACGAGGAGCATGTGTTTAAAATAGCGCGCGCTATTTGCGCCACATGTGAGCCATGGCACATGGCGCACGGCGCAAAGTAGCGGCCAAATTGTTTAAATGTGACGTCCACCTCTTAAAATTAAAAAAAATGCTCGGCACCGCTAGGTACATGCTCGGCACCGCTATGTACATGCTCGGCACCGCTATGTACATGCTCGGCACCGCTAGTAACATGCTCGGTACCGCTATGTAATTGCTCGGTACCGCTAGGTACATGCTACCGCTATATACATGCTCGATACCGCTATGTACATGCTCGATACCGCTAGGTACATGCTCGGTACCACTAAGTATCTTTCCATACAAACGACTTATGAACTTTAAAAATAAGCATAACTTCAAAATTACCCTTACAAATAAAATTTGTTCCGGGGGCAGCGCCCCCGGAAACTCCCGCAAGGGCGCTGCCCCTTGACCCTGCGACATGACCGGGCAGGTCAAACCCCGCCAGAGGGCAGTGCCCTCTTGGACCCCGGCACCCCGGTATATTGTTATATTCATCATCGTTAGTAATAATTGTTAGTGTTAGTCTACTTTTTCATGAGTGCATGCTTTGTATAAGTTTTCTTCATGAGTGCATGTTTTGATTGGGAGACATTGGACTCTATAGGAGAGGAGGAACGGGTGAGGGCTTTAAATGTGAATTATTGTCTGATGGTAGCGATAAGGTCGTACACTGATGGGAGACACTCCCTCCTTTAACACGATGGCATGCTCCTGCTCCCTCTGCGATGGCAATCCCTGTAGAAGCTAAAACACCTCTTGGAACTGCTGAATCAACGACTGAATGGAGAGGGGTATGTCTCCTCCCTCCAATCTCACTCCCTCCAAACTGTGCAGCTCCACCAAATACCCTCCACATGCCAACTGAATGTCTCTCACCATCGTTTTAATAGAAATCAGGGATTTGGAAAGCCTCGCATCTCCTTTAATCACTACCTTCCTTCTATCCACCATCAACTCCATCGTGAGTGCTCCCCAATTCACTTTGGTGACTCAAAAGTTTGCAGTCATTTCATCCCCACGATGACGTCTGTGCTCCCAAGCTCTAGTTGAAGAAAGTTTTCCCTCACCTGTACCCCCCGAATCGTCAGTCGCACTCTTCTGCAAATCCCCCGGCCTTTCTCCACCTTCCCCATACCCATTATCACACAGTAACAGCCGGTGTCCACCAATCTCACTCCTAATTGGTCGACAACCGGGGTGAAAATGAAATTGTGAGTATCCCCACTATCAATCAGCACCACAACCTCCCTGTCCTCTATCTCTCCCTTCACCTTCATGGTGTGATTCGTAGTGAATCCTACCACTGAGTTCAGGGAAACTTCAGTCAGATCCAAGTGTAGCTTCTCCTCTATCTCCTCCTCTATCTCCTCCGCACCTCCTCCGTTTCCTCGTCATCACAAACGGTGAGAGCTTGAAGAGTTCGGTCCTTGCACCGATGCCCTAGCATGTACTTTTCATCGCACCTGAAGCAAAACCCTTTAGCCCTCTTCTCCTGCATCTCTTCTTCCGTCAGCAGCTTGAAATTTCCCCCGCTTCCTCCTCTTGTCTTCTCTTTGGTGGCCTCTCGACTCCCTCATGTTGCAAGACCTTTAGGTGCTAGATGAGTAGTCGCCATCCTGTATGTGTCCCTGATGCTGCTACTCCTGGCTCCCTCTCCAAATTCGTCTGATTTTCCACCAGTTGGGCCAACTTCATGGCCTCCCCCAAGTCACGGGGCATTAAAACCTTCATTGCTTCTCAGATCTCCACCTTCATCCCTTTCATGAAATTTCCCTCCAATATTGTATCTAAGAGTCGCTCCACCCTGCTAGTTAGGTGCTTAAACTGCTCTCAGTAATCTACTACTGATCCCTCCTGTGTCAGAGCAAAGAATTGCTCATAGAAGACTCCTCCCCGATCGGTTTGAAAAAGCTCTATTATGCAGTCTTTGAATTCCCTCCAGTTCCTGATTGGCCTCCATCTCTCCACTGAAACCACGATAGGGCTTTCCCTTCCAAGCACAATCCCACTACTATCAACTTCTCCTCCGTCAACCCATTGACGGCAAAGTACCACTCTACCTTGTAAATCCACCCATACGTATCTTCTCCTTCGAATATGGGCATCTTCAACTTCCTCACCTTCTGGTCTCCCCCATTGCCTCGGATTCTTCCATAGTTTCCTCTCTCCCGAGTGCTAGATGCACCCCATGTTTTCCAGTCTTCCCTTGCTCTTCCATAGCCCAACCTCCCTTCGAAATCCCCCCTACTGTCTTCAAAATCAACACCTCGACGACCGTAGTATCCCTCATGGCATCCCCCATATCCACCTCCTCTCTCTTCCCTCTGGACAGGCCAGATGGGGACTTCTTCCTTCTCCTTCCATGATTCCTCCCTACGAATTTCAGAATTCGTACTTTTCCCTTCCACTCTTTTTGCCACGGAAGCCACCTTTTTGTTTTGAATTTCTAAAATCTTCTTCATCATGTCCCGGAGATCGGCGACTTATCCTTCCATGGAGGAAATCCTTTCCTCGACCGTCGTTTTGATTAGATTGATCTCTCCTTCAAGTCTTTCCTCCAAAGCATCCACATTTTTGGCTGCCATCTTGATCCGAACTTTTGAAATCCAAAAATTCAAGATTTGGATTACAAAAATAGAAACTTCGTCTCTCTTCCACGAACGGTCCCAAGACTTGCTCTGATACCAATTTAATAGGAAATACTTGAGTTCGCAAGTAATCATATCAGATTTAGTTGAGTTCGCAAGCAAACCTAATCAATAATTAGTAAAACAGCGAGAAAATGAAAGAATCGTGGTGGAAGAACAAACAAACGATAGCAAACTTTTATAACAATCAAAGGAAACAAGAACAAAGCAAAGATACAAGAGATACTCAATTCAAGAAGAGGATCGTCTCTCCCAAATCTCTAGACAAGATTGCCTAGAGCTCAAGCCTCCAAAAAACCCT
>NW_021319709.1:13120-15441 GCF_001605985.2 Dendrobium catenatum | reverse complement strand
ATCATGTATTTGATTAGATCTAGGATGTAAAACTTGTAGGGTTTTGATTGAAAAGATGGGAGGATCGAAGAAGAGAAAATTGTCAATTCTATTCAGTGTGTTAATACTTAGTATATCAACACATGCATGTAAGAAGAGAAAATTGTCTATAATCTTTTAATAGTAATGATACATAGTAGGTTATAGCGTAACAATTGAAAATACTGTTATTTTAATATCATTATATTACGGTAGTAGTATTTTAACATAAAACTACTACACTATCGGTAAATCCTACATTGAGAATTATTTTTCAAACTTTATCTCATACATTACTAAAGATAATCAAAAATTGATTTTAGTTCATCTCATTGTTCTCTTTTTCAGCCTTAGTGTCTTGTCCATATGATTTGGTCTAAGTCTGCATAGCCTGTAGGCATCTGAGGTTGCATCGTCTCTATCACCCATATGCTCATATCATATCGAGGTTGCACTGCCCATTAGGATCATATTGCCCTACTCACCTACCACTTAACTTGACAAATTCTCAGACTTATCAGATCATTGGTTTTTTCCTTTCCAAGCTATGTGATACTTGCATAAATATAGAAACATGCATATGCAAATAAATGAATATGATTATCAGGTGTATCATCATATAAGTATGTATGACTGTATAAATTATATAATATAAATTCTCATATAACAAAATTGTAGATACTAGCATCATATAACAAAATCACTTATTATAGGAAGTTACATGTGTAGTATTTTATTGACTCTTAATTTCATATTAATTCCACCAGGCAAGAGTATAAAACATATATCACCTACAATTACTTCAAATGCATGTATGCCGATAATACTCAATCAACTTACATATTATACGAATAAGACTTATCTTACCACCGTTCCACTTCCGACACCCTGCAATTTCTTTCGCTTAAAAATCACCTACACAATCAAAATTTCCTAATTCCCACCATTGCTTCAATTTCTTTTTCTACTCATACAAAATAAAATCTATTTATTCCAAAATAACCTTTTAGTTAAAGTTTGTTTTAATTAAATTTGGTGTGATTAGTGTTGAATTTAATTCTATTTAAATTGATTAAATTTGGACTGAATCGATTTGCTTGATCTGATGTCAACTAGATTCAAATTAACCCGAGATGCATGATGTCAATCAAAGCCGTTAGATTCAAATTGAACTCGAGTTGAGTTAAATTGACCCGACGAGGGTCTATTACACTATTTTATTTAGAAATTGGTTTTGATCAAGTTGAGTACGGCGTGATCCAAATTGTAGGGTTAATGTGGTTTATTGTTTAAGATGACCCTATGACTTATTGAGAATCATTGGGGATCTAAAGGTTTAGTGGCTTTTATGATTGGTCTGCACTACGTTGACGAGAGCTCACCTAGAGTGGATCCTACAGGTGTTTTCTACACTACGGTAAGAAAAACTTAAAGGCTAGGAGGAGATGATAGAAGCTTAAGACCTCATATAAAAATGAGGTCAACACCGGTCTCATAGGATGAGAGTTAAATCATGATTTTTAAAAATCGGGCCAAATCAGCAAGTTTGACCAGTTCAACCATGAACTAATTATATGGATGGTTTGGTTTAGATTAAAAAGAGGCCTTACATCAAATAGACCTAAATTGGTTAGAATTGCTCGTTCAACAATCGACAAGTGATCTTTGATCTTTAATCTGGGTGGGATGAATTTAAACTCAAAAATCTCGCGTCGTTGATCTTTGATCTGTGTGGGCAGAAGCAATGACAAGTGCTGTCTCGACCTTCCCTCACAGAGAAGAGACGCCCGGAGGGTGCTAAAAAGATAAAATAAAAAGTACAAGAATTCTGTTGGAAAGATTTTTGGAAAGCTTTTAAGAGAGCGAAATTGAGAATAAAATAAATAAAAATAAATTTATTAATTAAAATAATAAGAATTAATCTAAAATCTAATTTCTATTAATTTAATTGAGTGATAAATAAAAATATATATATTTTTAATTTAAACTAAGGAAATTGATAGTTTAGGATTTAAACTTTGATATTTGGGTAAGAGTCGTACTAGAAATGGTGCAGGTGTTATTATAGATAAGAGTTTAAAAGATAATGTTATAAAAATTAATAGGATTGTAGATAGAATTATAACTTTAAAAATTATTGTTGATGCTAAGATTATTAATATTATAAGTGCTTATGCTCCTCAAGTAGGAAAGGTCACTACATCAAGCCTTTATCCCACTACGTGGGGTCAGCTACATGAATCCTTTTTCTCCATTGTGTCCTAATAAAGAAAGGTCATTCCTAATATTTTCTAACCCACTAC
>NW_021319709.1:0-13020 GCF_001605985.2 Dendrobium catenatum | reverse complement strand
GAAAGCAAACAAAAAAAAAAAGAAGCACCCTAATCACCATATTAAGACAATAATATCCAAACAAGGAATAAGAATTAGAAGCTGTAAAAAGAAAACGTTTTCCTAAATAAAACTACACAATCATCAGCTTCATGACAAGCATTCAATTACGGATGAATTGTGTGTTGTGAGTATTTACTTCTAATGTACACCAAGTGTTTGTACAGCTTTAATTACAAGTTCACGTTTATTCTATCTATAACTTATAGGTGCTTCTTCTGCTCTTCATATTTCTACCAGATAAGGGTTTACAAACCGATTTGCTGGAGCTTTGCTTTTCAAAAGCTTTTTCTCTATCTTGGTCCTGCCAAGAAAAAGTGTCAGCGTAGAATTTCATCATTTATCCTTTAGAAAATCAATCACCCACAACATTTATATTGATTTTCCTAGTTGCTGTTCATCTTGAAATAATTCATATAATTGCAGAGATAGCTAGATCACGTTTCTAAATAGCTTGATAAAATGAATCAAAGACCATTCTAAAAGTGTGTCCCATCTGGAGCAGGTCAGCAAGCACGAATATACGATCGATCAGACAAACAACAGGTTCTTTGCCAAAGTTTTTCCAGGGAACCTATATCAAGTGAACAGAATTAGAACACTGCCGAAAAGTTTTCGAGCCACAATAGGAATTGAACACGTAATAACTATAAAATTGTCAGAAGTGGCACATTAGTAAGTCATCGAGGAAAATATCAAGTCAATGATAATTGGGGCCCACAACAAGCGTAGACAAAACTCATAAGTTACAATTAATTTCATTTTATATCCAAGGGTGATGAAGGGAAATGAACATTTTCAACAGAAACACCAATAACCAACATAGCCAAACATCTTGTTGCAAAGCACAGCTCACGAGAAATCATAATATAAAAAACACAAATGCAATCAGAACTAATAAAAAGCTGCCAATTATGCATTTCACTTCATATATTTTCGCTTCTTTTTTATGGTTGCCACAGGACTCAAAAGTAGAAGATTATTCAAAATTCAAAACACTTTTCCATGCACAACCAATATATGTTCATTACTTAGCAAGTTTAAAGGATACTAATTTAGTGAATTCAGATATAATAATGGTCAAATCTCAAGAACATGAGTGCATAAGCAAACGAAGCGTAGAAACAACTTATTGCAAAGAGGATGTTAGTAAAAAAATGGTAGAAAGGGCATTCCACTCCAAAAAAAAAGGCCCTGCGCCTTGATTGCAGATAAGATGCACTCCAACTCAACAGAGTTTAGCACAATGCTCCATGGTTATGCATACTTTCACAATTAATGAATGCTAAAGAAAATAGCCTAAGCTTTATAACACAACCAAACATTTCAACATTGAAAGCATTTAAAGCATAAAACAAAAAACTAAATCAAAAAACTTATTGTAAAGAATAATTCAAATACTACACATTTACAAAACAACTCCATAAGGAACTCTTTACCTGCTCAGAAGAAAGATTTGAATATCCGCGAAATTAAAAAAAAAAAAAAAAACACTGGTAATTTTATAGTGCCTATAAGCAGCTTTGACTGTAACAGGAAGCTTCAAAGAGTCAGTGCCTAGCCTTCATCTCAAGTCTTTCAAAACAACATCTCCTATAGGACAACATTCATAAGGAGAGAGACTTTAGAACACAGTTTAAAAATATGATACCCAGCGTATATAACAGGAAATTCAAATAAGAAAAAATTCTCATCAATGCATAATGTAAAAATTTAATTCAATTAAACAGTTCTTACAGAATTAATAAATAGAGAACAAAATCAAAGGCAACCAAAAAGTCATCAAATATGAGAGAGAGCTCAATTGCTAACAATAAAATGTTCTGGTACAAATAACATTTTCTGATAAATACTCGGAAAAGACAATCATTCCCACAAGTATATTGCAAAGGATATTATATCCACATACATCTTCAATATGGTGCAGGATATTACATCAGAAAATTAATGTGAAACAATAGGGGATTACTTTAAGAAATTAAAGAGAGCGGGAATTACGAAGTGTTCCCATAATAAATTTATTTACTTATAACAACGATGCTCCTTAGAGATTCTTAGTTTTTAACTTGCTTAGGCAAAGAAGAGTGAATCGATTAACCAAACAATTTCAAGAAAACGCCCAATAATAATTGTTACGCTACGACAATAAACAAGAATCCACGATTTAATATGAGAGAACTTTCATCTTTGGAGCCCATACGCTCAAATGTCTAGGCTTTAGCGGGTAGAAGAGTCTCCACATTAGCGAATCGAGGTCGGCTCCAGGAAGAAGGAACCTAGGATCGTCGTTCTTGGATAGGTGGCCGGAGTGGTGGAGATGTGTCGTCCAATGATGATCCAACGTCCCTTTTGACCTTGCTCGTCGATCACGTCTCAACTAAGGTGTAGTGGATACGCATCGATGTTTCTCAATGGGAAAAAGGAATCTCAGAAAGACTTCCCGTTTTCCAAATTCTTTTCTACAAAGCTGAAGGTAATTCTTTGGAGAGAATCAGAAAATGTTTCAGATTTTTTCTTCTCAGAAACTGAAGGGATTCCAACTCTTATTTAGGAGGAAAAACTTAACACAAGACTCTGGAAAAACCAAAGCCACGTGAAGGGGAGGAGAGGAAATCTGAGAGGGAATAATCTTGATTTCCAATCTCAGATTTTGGAAATCTGTGGAATAAAAAACTGAAGTTAGTTGGAGGGAAAAGTTATGGGGCGGCTAGGTTGAAGAGCCACAAGAAAATTTCAGTAACCTGAATTATTCTAGGTTTTTGGGTGAGAGAAAAAAGGGATTAATGAGAGTTTTCAAATTTAAATTCCCATAGGGAGAGAGCGGCAATAAGGAGTGGATGGGGCTGAGTAGTGGAGAGGGAGCAACTAAGGAGAGAGGAAATCCGTTTCAGTTTTCAGATTTTGAATCTGAATATTAAAACTGATGAAATCTGGAATTTAACTGTGAGAGGAGCAGTTAGAGAGGTGATTGTGGCAATTAAATAGAAACAATAAGGGGAAGGCCGGCCAAGCATAGAGAGGGAGAAAATGTTTAACTTAAGTATGGTGGGGACCACTTGGCTAAACAAAGCTTTAAATAAAATTTGAAATTATATTTAGGTTTTTAAGCTAGGGAGTTTCTAATGAAGAGGGTATTAATTAAGACCAATTTGAAATTCCAAAATTCAAATTGAAATCTAATTAATTTGGAGACCTCAAATTAAGGAGCTAAATTTAGGAAAGTATCAAAGGCCTCATGAGAGCTTTTGAATTTCAGAATTTCAAACTCCAAGAGTGGCCGGCGGTGGAGCGGTGGGAAGGAAAATTGGGAAGAGGGGCCGGCGGCCTGAGCGGCCCAGGGTGGCCGGCGGCAAGGGGCTTAGGGAAAGAGGGAAGCGGCGGCCATGAGAATTGCGGGAGAAAACTTGGAAGTAATTTCAAAGGGGAATTCAAACCTCATGCGTCTCCTCCCATGGAACTCACAAAGAGGATCCACAAGCGTTCGTCTCCGCAACGACGAATTGATTCAAGAATTAAAGAAAAAGAGAAGGATAGGAAAACTAGGAACTCACAAAAGAGATCTTTAGTTTCTCCTACGAATCACTAGAGACGAGGAGGGTTGCACTCACAAGAGAACATGAACTCTAAAATTTTCATCAACCAAAATGAAATTACAATGCATGAGGCCTCATATAAATTAGGCCAAAATGGAAATAACAAGAAATGACACAAATGCCTTCCGGCTACATAAGCGACTCAATTGCCCATAAGGGCAAAAGCGGGAAAAACATCAAAATAAATATAAACTCACATAAAATGCAAAATACAACTCATGCTCGTGGCCGTCGATCTCCAGCGTCTCATAAAGGTACGTGTGTCGAAAAATGCTGACGATGTCCTCATCAAAAATGTTTTAGATCAGCAAAGGACTTTATATGTGCATCATTTCATTTCATGTAAAAAAAATTTCTAATATTTATTCACAGAAAAGTTCAGTCCAATCAAACAAAAATGCAAATGATAGTATGCCTACATCCCAAAATTGTGCGTCAAGAACCTTAAAGATGCATCCTTATGAACAATACTACTAACCACAAATCATCCTCCACTTAACTAAATATTAAATTTCAAAAAAGTAATAATTTGGTAGATAACCAGCGAAGTGAGTCACATGAAAAGCTCATATTTGGGTAGTGCTAAGGTTATCAATTCTACAATTATTATTTTCTGATTAATGAAAGCTTGAAATTTTAAATATTATAACTTTTTGAAAGAAGACAAGCCTCATCAAGAAAGAAGACAAGCCTCGTCAAGAAATAAGTTCAATTTTCAAAAAAAAAATCAAGTTATTCAATTTTCAAAAAGAAATAAGCCTTGACAAGCCACGTGGCGACTGCTGTGTAGGGGTATCAAAAGTTGACATGACCCAAAACCCAACCCAGAAAAATCCGGGTTCGGGTTAACCCGTTTGTGAAATGGGTCGGGTCCGGGTTCAGATTGTTGACCAATCTGAAAAACAGGTCGGGTTCGAGTTGACCTAAAAACCCGAATTGACCCGGCTAACTCGAATCAATGAACTGGAGAAAACGATTTTTCTTCTCTGGCTAAATCGTTGACGTCACTACTGCCGCCCACCGGAGTCGAAACATCATCCCACGACCCTTTAACTGCTGGCATGATGGCATCCTTGTTGCAACTTAGTTTATATAACTATGTTTTCATATCATGTGTATTTTTTGATGATTTCAAATATTTTTTTACTGTTTCTCCTAACATATATTGGATATATTATTTTTGTTTTGTGTGTACTAACATTTTAGGAAAATCATACTCCAAACTGTTGAAGACTTCAAGTCAGATTTGCATAGGGTTCATTATAATTGGAGTCAGTATTTTTACACTTTTATTGAGTCTGAGAGAGTGTGATTGTAATTGAGTAACCGTGCACATACACACTGGGGAGTGTTAAAAAAAAATTATAAATTTTTAAACTTTAAACTAATTGTACTGTACGATTTCAGTTCGTATGGGACGATTTGATCAGTTATTTCCTCCAGCAAGCAGTTAATCAAAGCTTAGACGAGAAAATTTTTCTAAGTACTGTTCGCACTGTACGAAGTTGATTTCGTACAAAACGTCCAGAGTACGAAAATGTGGGGAACATTTTCGTTTAGACGAACATGTCAATTTTTGAACTGTTTGTCCGGGACGATCTGGATTTCGTACAGAACGTCCAAAGTACAAAAATGTGGGGAACATTTTTTGTCCAGACGAACATGTCAATTTTTTAAGCTGTTCGTCCGGGATGATTTGGATTTCGTATAGAACGTCCAGAGTACAAAATTGTGGGAAACATTTCGGTCCATACGAATATGAATTTTTTTATAACTGTTTGTACTGTACAATATACCTATTCTATTGTACGATATGCCTGTACGAAAATATTTCGTACATGACCGTACGAGCCAATTTTGAATTATTCGTCCGAGACAAATGTGGCTGGTACTGTACGATCGTGTACGCTCAAAATTGAAATTTTAAATTTTTTGAACAATTTTTCGTATCTTTCATATAAAAGGTCCTTAGAAACTGACTGATACAAATCTGGTCTTCGTGATTTCTTAGAGAGCAAGTGAAAGGGTGATTTGGGAGAGTGTTTGAGAGAGATTTCTTGTAAGTGGAGTGTAAAGGATTTACTAGGTTACTCAAAGGTGATAATCTCTTTTGTTTTTGTACATTGTCCGATTTGGTTAAAAAATATTAGAAATGACCTTTCCTTATTAGATTTAAATGAGAATTTGACTCATAACATGACACAATGGAAAAAAAAAGATTCATGTAGCCAATCTCATGTAGTAGGATAAAGGCTTGATGTTGTTGTTGTTATTGTAAAATACATATAGATAACTAATTACAACAAAATAAATAATCAAAGCTAGCATTCTTTACCATTTTCATGAGCTTGAATGGACACTATTGTACATTGTCCGAGCTCACCGCGTCCGGCCAAACCTTACTAAAGTCCCTTGGCAACCTCTAATGACCTATAATTCAGGTTAACTACTGCAAACTCATCACTATTTTGTTCTATCATTTTGAGGATGAAAAAATTGGTCCTTGTATTGGGGTATTTATGAAGTTTAAAATACGTATTGATAACTAATTACAACAAAATAAATAATGAAAGCTAGCAAACTTTATCATTTTGTGTAACTTGATTTCAATTTACAAGTAATATCAAAGGAGAGCTACAATAAATTATGAATAAATGACAATGCCACAAAATGCATAAGAATAATTGGATAAATACAAAGCATGGGTCATGTATCTACAATGATGAAAACACTAAAAATATCTAATGCTCAGATTATGTATTGAACATTACATTTTTAGTAAGAAAACATTAAATAAAGATTATATGACCAAAAAAAACCTTTCCAAACACTGATTCTAAGAGCTTCAACAGAAAGGCCCTCAATATATTCACCCAAATATTTCCGAAGCAGATAAAGAACCTGCAATAAATTACAAATTAAATGATAAACATGAATTAAACAGTCAGAAGCTGCACATAAGTTCAATTAACAGTTAATAAAAACGTACTGGTCATCTACCAAGCAACAATATAAAGAGCCATGAACAGGAACATATAAATAAACTCTCCGTGCCAAAGTCAGAAAAATGCATGTACTTATGTATGATAAAGGCCTCAACAGCTTTGTAAGGCTTTATTTTTGTAATATAATACGGAACAAAGCAATTTCCACAGCAGCTCAACAGAGTTAGAATTTTTTGAAGTGCTGGGGAAGAAAATAATAACATTTAGAACACTCCATTGTATATTTACAGCACATAGAATATCATTAATTAAAATGAAGGCGTCAAGTAAAACATAACTTAAGTTAAAGGATGTCAATAATCTGTTTTAGAACAATATCAAGAAGGGCTAAAGCAGAAAAGTATACCAAAAAACTAAGTATTTAGACAATTCTAAATCAATGCTGTAGTGGGATTGTGACAGATGCAGAACCTAACAAAAGGTGAGGTTCAAGGAAACTACAGTTAACCAGGCCAACTCACCATGGACTAAATGGCTTATGGGATGCTTAACATAAAATAATAGTAGATACTGCAAATTTGACAACAACATAAGCTTAATGTGATGCAAGCCATCAGGTTAATTCCACGATGGTTCCAAGTAATCACGATTTATACCCAACCTGAGTTCAAGATTGACTGAAAGGACCTTCCAGACCAATAAATGGTTCAAATAGCTGGTTCTTTATGAAATTGCATTTAAATCCTTGTTTTTTTTTTTTTCATGTTATGGTACTTTATTCATTATGTGTCAAGATATAAGTATAAGAACCATCTTTTAGTTATTAGGAAGAAGATTATTCACAAACACATTTTTTAGTTGCCCTTTAAAGGGTTCGAGTATGCTGATTCAATTAGTAAATGTTTTTACTAAGAATTTAGTCTTCACTTCAAAGAAAAGGCTAAACCTAAAGAATTGTGTACCAATGTGAAGTAAAACATTGGCTACAAAAGATTAATAGAATACAAGAATCAAGAGGGGAAGTTTTAAGGCAATAAACAAATAATATTAAACAATTAAAAATCAAAAGGAGATTAGATAGAAAATCCATAACTACCTCCGAAATAACACTTTTAAACAAAAAACCTATGCGAACAGAAAACTCAAATAAATCACTGAGGTGTGCATAAGAATACAGAAGGAAAACTTGATACAAGCAGCATGTCAGAGACAGACACCAAAAGAAGCATAAAATCAAAACAGAGCCATGCTGACATGCTTCAAACCTGTATCTAGAAAAAAAAAAACAATATTACAAACCTTTCCACCAATTAGGCAAACTAAAACTAAAAACAAAATAATTCGAAGGTTCACTTTTCTACGGGCAGCAGTTTAAAAAAGTCAGTGGCCATTTGGGAGCACTGTATATATATAACTGTCGTTTTAGTTTTTATTGCATGATGTGGCTATAGCAGACAGTGGTAGCAATTTGGCTTTCAATAAGTGTCGTTTTTTTGTTTTTATTGAATATTGCATAATGCGGCTAGTAATGGGTGGTGGTAATGACCAGTGGTTTTTATTATAAAACAAATTTGCCAGCACCTAAAAAATATTTAAATGTAGTTTTAAGCATTTTAAAAAACAGATTTGATTTGTTTTCAAAAACAAGAACCAAAAAGAGCTAAAAATACAAAATCCAACATGTTTTGAAAAACAAAAAAATGACCCCACACAGCCTCGTGATTACATTACGGCAAATTATTGGGTCAGGTGACCGAAGCCATCTCTCGTTCGGCTTCGCCAATAAAAATGCGAACTCTGTTAGGCTTTTTTTAATTTATATATTAACAGTTTATGTTTTTCAGAGTTAGCGACCCGACCCGATAACGCTTTTCATTTTGAATTCCGAAAATAAAGAATGGAAACGCCGCGCGACAATTTTACTGTTCTCAGCTCCAGCATTGTAAGCGCTCGGATTCCTCATTTCCTTGTTCTGCAATAGCTTATTCCTGCGGAGGTAGACGACGAACCTGTAGAAGATCATTCAATCAGGAAGAGGTATATGGTTGCGCCTAACTTGCGGCTTTATTCGCTTTCGTTACGTTTAAGTTAATGTTAAATTTTAGGTTTAGGTTTGGTTATAATTTTACCATTGTTTGCTTAATGTAATGTACTGTTCAATGTTTATTTTCTATTTTTCACGCTTCTTCTCTTCGTAAATGAATGAAGCAAATGATACGAAAGTGTTTAGCTATCTTCTAACATTTAGGGTTTAGTAATAGTTGTATACTAGCATATATGTTTCAAGTGAGGTGTTAAATTTTTGTTTTTATTTCTGAATTGAACTTCTTGAAGCTAATAATTACGAAATGTAAGGTTGCGCTATGATTGGGCTATGATCGTATTGTGCATGTTCGCTATGGTTGCGCTATGGTTGCGCTATTGTTGCGCTATGGTTTGATTTTCTTGTTTTTATGTGAGGACGCACTAAAAGGTCAGTAACATCTAGATTTATGTTCTTCTTTCCGGAACATTGTGTATGACTGTATGTCGAGATCATTGTGATGAAGTGGAGCAAACATTAAAGGATCTGAACATTCATCAATTTTTGAAGTTCCCCGCTTTCCAGCAGTGCATTACCACTTCTTTTGAGGTTTCTCAATTTTGGAGTCTGCTGATGAAGGCTTCATCGTCCTGGGTCATGTTTTGAAATTCACTTCTGACGATGGTTGCATTTGTTGATAGGTTAATATTTGAATATGGATTTTTATAGCTATATGTTTTTTAAACTTTAACGACTGAAATTTTCTGACAGGTTTGCCAAAACAGGGCATTGATATAAAATGGAGGATTGCATCACTCTAAAATGGACCTTGTCAACTGAAGTTTAAAACAGATTTTGCAAAATTAGACAGAGTTATCTGATAATGTCAACAAATAGAACCTTTATTATGTTTTTGTATCTAACCTTTTTTCACTAAATAGTCAAAACCCCTTAGAAGGCTCACAACTTTGCAAATATTTAGTGAGTTCGCTTCCATTAATTGGGTCTTCATGCTTAAGGAACTTCATGGTTGCGGAGTTAACATAATTTTTTGAAGTATTCAACAACAAAAACCATTGGGTTACTATCAATGGCTTTTTTCCTCTTTCTACTGGTAAGTTTCCACTCTACTGGTTATTCCATGTTTAATGTTTTTAAATGTTAACTTTAAAATTTTTATTTTTGGATTATACAGTTTGGTTTTTGGATATATTTTTCTTTGAATAAACCAACCGATTCAGAAATAAGACCACGTTTTTTTAGAGGCAGGGTATACCGATTTATATCTTTACTCAAGATAATGCAGCCAATTATTTTATTTAATGAGAAGTGACGGTAATTTTTTCGTTTACTGATGCAAATATATGTTTAAGGTTTGCGCTATAGTTGCGCTATGGTTGTAGTGCGCTTATGTTGCGCTATGGTTGCGCTATGGTTCGCTTATAATAAATTTTGTCTGTTTTTTTGCAGAGATTTTTATTGTCTTGACAATGTACCAATGAGTGAGGCCGGAAAAATACAGGTGGACTGACATTACTGCGATACAAAACTTTTCTTGAAACGTTCTGAAACTGGGTCTATGTGATATCTTTCTCTTCCTGAAGTATGTGTCACTTTTCTTGAAACCAGCTTTTGAAAAAAAAGGTCTTCGATTTTATCTTTCTAGAATTTGGCCAAAAACTGTGATGATCTTTGGACACTAAATCCATTATGTGAGCATAAGTGCAAAAACATTCATATGCTTCTGTCTCATCTTTATAAACCAGCCTGAAACAAAAGTAGCGCTAAGCGCAAGTAAAGGCGCAAGTAAAGTCGCAAGTAGCGCAAGTATGGCAACTATAGCGCAACAATAGCGCAACTATCGAGCGAACTATAGCGCCAACTATAGGCGCAAGTTAGCGCAACTATAGCGCAACTATAGAAGTATAGCGTCAAACTATATAGCGCAACTATGCGGACATAGCGCACAATAGCGCAATTAAGCAATATAGCGCACATATAGGACTATTGCGCAACTATAGCGCAACTTAAGCGCACCATAGCGTAACTATAGCGCACAATATAAGCGACAAGTTAATTTTTTTTTATTTATCATCTTCAACCTAAAATCAATAATGAAAGCTAAAGAAACAACAAAATTAGATTTTTTTTTTTTTAACTTTTTCGACAAAAGAAATTTATTCTGCTTAAAAATCGCAAAATCAAAGATCCTAAACTAATGAGCTGAAACCTAGTCTTCTTTCTGCGAAGGGCGATAATATTAAAACTGAATGATTGTACAATTTCTAAACTTACCGATAATGTTGAACCAAGAGGAATTTCAGGCCTAGTTAGGTTTCGGATTATCTGTATTCATGCACGGCCTTCGATTTCATGCAAGTCCTTCCGATTCATGCACTCACTTTCCATGCCTCTTACACTTCCCTTTCGCTGAGCAGTATTTTCTTCTTGCAATTTTCTGGTTGACCGTTTTTTTCTTTACCAGAGTCTTTATTTGGTCTTTGGGATTGTAAATAGAAAATAGGGCGCAATGCTTAAAAGTTAAATGAAAAGACGTTAATCGGGTTCGGTGTAATCTGAAAAGACAATAAGCGTTATTATTAAATTAAAAAAAAGCCTAACAGATGTCGCATTTTTATTGGCAACCGAACGGAGAGATGGCTTCGGTCACCTGACCCAATAATTTGCCCGTGATTACAGATCCCATTTCAAAAATGATTCATACCCAACCTAATAAAAACCTTTACCAGGATAAGGAAATGAACTGGCAGCTTTACAATTTCAATTAAGCTATGTCAGCTATAATATTCAAGAATGACATGGCAACTAACTCCTTAACATTTCAGGCACTACCTGAAATATAACTTATGACGTATCGTGAATTGCCCATAAATTAAGAGTAACATGAAATATTTCAATACAGTATGCAAAAATGCTTTTCAAAACCCCGTTAAACCATACCCCCGACAATAAAGAGAAAAAGCATATATTTCAATGAAACCAGTCTCCAATCCTGATTCGGAACCCTTCATACAAGTATAGCAAGTGTCACGGACAATCAGCTGAAGAATCTTACGTGCGCCTCAAACATCTCGGAGAGGATTTGATGTAAAGGGACCAGTTATTTAAGCCTTAGCAACGAGTTGTAAACCTGGTCGCCGAAACTTCCATATATCGGCGATTGGGAAACTGAGGATGACGGCGATATAGGGATTTTGAAAACTTGATTTCCTCTGTAATTGCAGATGTTGAAAGTTGGGGGACGAGAAATTAGGAAGCAGAGGATTGACAGGATCAGGAGGAAGGGAACAGGGAGTAGGGTTCAGTTGCCATAAGTTCACGGGAAACTGAGAGGGGCACAGTTTTGGGCGATCGATAGAAAGGGATGAGGCGGGCCGGGTAGAGTAAAGAGAAGAGAAGGTAGCGAAAAGTAAGGAGAATGGTAAGAGAAAAGCAACGAGAGCATAGCACGCAGAGAGGAAATACGGCGGAGAAAACTGGATGTAGAGCGGGGAACGTAGCCAGAGGGAGCGGATCGGGCGTCAAAATAGTGAGTAGGCCGGTAGGGTGCCGGAGAAAATATTCGGTGCGGAATCCGCAGGCTGCTCTAAGGGAGCTGTGAATTCGGAGAAATTATTCTATGTGAGGTATTCTATCACATGTATGTGTTCAGTCTTTAATAGTCGTCAATAAAAATATAATGCGTGGCGTGCTAATGTGAAAAATTAAGACCCGATCCGTTTGTCATTTCAAGACTAAATAATACGAGGCCCGCCCAGTAAATACAATGAAAAAGACGAAAAATTTTAACATTTTCCAAATTCCACATTTCGGCCATTCGCTCTATTTCTCCCGAGCTTCCTGCAAAATATATCTTCTGAATTCCTCCAGCAATCTCTTCTGCTCATCATGGACGAGGGAAATGATTCACCTGCAAAGAGAAAGGTGCGAAAATTCTTATATTGACATAAAATGAACAACGGATATCTTTGATATTCAATGTGTATTTGCTGAAGAAACCAAAAAATAAATTAAAATCATTCTGAGTAACTATAAAAGTTTATATTTATCTCACCATTTGCGTATTTTCTTTGTACACAATGTGTATAATATGCGTAAATTTCTCTTATTTTCTGCGTATATGTTGAAGACAAATCCTAACATTTTATAATAAATACTTTGGATCTTTAAATTATAAAACTAAACTTCCAATAAAGAAAAACGATTAGTGTAAAAAACCCTAGATTTCTGCTGATATTTTTCTCATCATTTGCGTACATTGTGTATGGTATGCGTACACGTTGCGTATGTAACGCGTATAGTACGCGTACACGTTGCGTATAGTATGCGTATAATACGCGTATGCTTTGCGTATTTTATTGCGTTTTATATGCGTACTTAATGCGTAACATCTTCTTCT
>NW_021319708.1:186055-199207 GCF_001605985.2 Dendrobium catenatum | reverse complement strand
ATCCCACTTACGTTGGGGTCGGCTACATGGAATCCTTTTTCTCCATTGTGTCCTATTAAAAGTCAAATGTCTCGTTAAAATCTAATAAGAAAGGTCATTCTCTAATATTTTCTAACCAAGTCTTTTTAGGTCTACGCCCTACCTTTCTAACATAGTCAATTCTAATTTACCCTCTACTTCTCTAACGTTGGTCATCGCAAAGGCCGTCCGTTTTATGTGGACCCAAACTCATCTTAAGGCGACTTTCTTTCTAATCTTACTTTCTACTGGAGCACTCTCAACCTTTTCACGATATTGCTCATTTCGTTATCCTATGCTCTAAAGGGGTAATAAGCCACTCATCCACCTGAGCTATCCTCACCTCTGCCACACTTAACTTAAGTATTATGCTTCTCTTTAAAGGCCTAACATTCGAAACCATTAAAGCATTGCAGGCCTCACTACCATTCTTATAGAATTTTCCTTAAGTTTGAAGGGGTACATTTTCTATCAACATAACAAGTTCCGCATGCATCCTCCACTTCAAACCATCCAACTTGAATTTTGGCCTGAAATAGCTCCCCATCTTATTTCACCATCACTCTGAACATATAGATCCCAAGATATCTAAAATGTGTACTCTTATTAGACTTGATCGCCAAAGTCCACAATCCCCTCACTAGGTCTATTACTTACTAAAATTACACTCCATATATTCCGTTTAGAAACTACTCAAGCTGAAAACCTTTAAGACTTCTAATGGTTGACCCCCATAATTCAAATTACCTTCAACTCCCTCTCTTTTAGTCTTATCAACAAGAAGGAATATCATCAGCAAAAAAGCTACACCAAGGTACATCCTCTTGCAAAATGTCTAGTGAGAACATTCCTATACAAAGTAAAAGATATGGGCTTAAGGCTGGTCCTTGCATGGTAACCCAACCAAAATAGGAAAATACTGGTCATTTGGCAACCTTCCCCTTTTGTTGGTTTGGGAAACCACCAAGTTAATAGTTCTCCTGCCATAACATATTCCTTTAATGATTTGAATTATAAGCATTTATTGACACAAATAATTCAAGAACTCTCCACTAGCCTTCTCTGGAACTTTTATCATATGCTTTTTCTAAATCAATAAATATCATATGTAGATCCTCCTTATTTCTCTATATTTCTCCATCAAACCTCTTAATAAATTGTATGGCTTCCATAGTCGATCCTACCCGGATATGAATCCAAATTGATTTTGAGAAAACATTTAGTTATCACCGCCGCAACCTATGCTCCAAAAACTCGCTCCCATAGTTTTAAAGTATGACACATAACTTAAATAACCTCTTATAATTTCGCACAATCTGTACATCACCTTTATTTCTTAAAAATAGAATTAAACATCACTCATTCTCCACTCATCTGGCATTCTTCTTTAGTCTTCATAAAAGTATTAAAAAAGGTTAGAAGCATGAAAATTCCTCATCTCCTAAAGCATTCCACACCTCTATTGGAATATCATTCATGTCCAATTAGCTTTTCCACCCTTCATTCTTTTTTAAAGCCTCTCTAACTCAGTTTACTAATTACGCCGATATAAAATACATAAATCTTTATTGTTCATCTAGGGTGCTAAGGTCCATATATTATCTCAATTTTATTTTTCACAATCTTTCATTAAAAAGTTTAACAAAATTACTCATCCATCTTCTGTTGAATATTCATCTTCTAGAAAAAGTATTTTTTGATCTTCAATCTTTAATACACTTTCACTTGAACTAAATATCCTACTACTTCCTATCTCTTTGTTTGGCTAACTTATACAATAGATCTTCTTCCCTCTTTAGTATCTAATCTATTATATTAATCACTAAAAGCTAATTGCAACTTTGCATCGCTCATATTACTTTCTTAAGATCCTTACGAGCCACATTTATTATATTTCCCAATATCAGAATTTTTAAATTAAACCAATTTTTATAAACCAAAGCTTCTTATTTTTAATTTTTTCTGCCACATTTAGGATTCCCACCAACTATTTTTACTCGATTGGTTAGCTTTTTCCCTTTGATACTCCAAGGAATCTTTACAAATTATTCTTAATATCAGTAGCCAATTTTCCCACATAATATTAGCATCCTCATTGCACAGACCAAAATCTTAGATCTTAAAATCTTTATTCCCAAAAATAATTTTTGTTATCATTCTTTAAATGGCCCCCAATTTAATCCTAACAATTGTTTTACTTTTATTTTTTATTTATGCCCCTTTATCTTAAAGTCCAAAACTAATAAACGATGTTGGGTACATAAAAATTTTCACTCGGTTATAACTTTACAATCTTTGCTTGGGTAAGTTGTGGATTGACTTCTTTAAAATAGTCAGAGGAAGGGAACTCATGATTTTGTTTCTCTTTCCTCTCTTCTTAAAAGAGGTTATTTTACTTTTGAATTCAAATCTTCATCATATTTTAAATTGGATTTTGAAACGTATTTTTTTCATCTCCCTACAATTTTTCTATCGCATAGGAATATTTTGCAAGATTGTTGAATCCACCTTAAAATTTTTCTTTAAATCAAGTTTGTTCGTGTTGTCAATAATTTGGGTTTACTTTAGTTTTGAAAATTATAAGAAAGAAAGCATATTTTTTTTAAAATAAAAAAAAAAGTGTCCAAGATGCCAAACCAAATGCGCCAATGACACCAAAAAAAAAAAAAATACACAATGTGTATTAAAAATCAAAAGATGCTCAAAGAGCCATTCAAGTGAGTTGGGCATAAAATGAGCCCACAAAAAAATATGCTTTTTTTTCTTATACAAACTAAAGCCTAAGAAAATCCTTGATATGCTCGAACTTGTCTTGAAAATCTTTGCGTTCCTAATTCATCAATTTCGTGCATTTATCTTCTATTAGAATATGTTTTATGAAAGGAGTTTTGAAAAAATTAATGTTTCTTTTTCCCGTTTATTCCTTGATTTTGATATTGGATTTAAAAAGTTTTTTAGCTTTATAAAAGACTTGAGTTTGGATTATCAAAATTATGGAATTTCAAACCTTTTCTAGGCTATGCGTTGCCAATCTAATTCTACTATGTTTAAAGGCTTGATGTTGTTGTTGTTGTAGAAAAGTGAATGTGTGTGTTGATCAGAGAAAAACTTTCACGAAAACAAAAATTTTTAAAAATAAACAAAATAAAAACACAAAATAAAAAAGAAAAACATAAAAAAATGAAAACACAACACAAAAACACGAAAGGCTTTTAACCATTATCGCTCTCCTAGACCGATGCTTCATAAACCAGATATTCCCATGAGATTTTTTGCCTTTCATTATTTCCCCAGTTTAATTTTTGCTTCGCCTTGCCCTTTTCTTTCGTAGGAAGAATTTTTACATTAGGGCACTGATTTTTCATTTGTCCAAGCTTCCTACATCAAAAGAAAATAACGTCAGAAGGAATATGAACATCCTTACCATTTTTACCTTTTTTCCACTTTTTCCTATGCTTTGGTGAGCTTTGTGATTTACTTGACAAGTCATTGCATTCATCACCAACTAAGCTATCTCTTCCTATATCTTCAACTTTTAGAACAATCGTTTCACCTGAATCCAAAAGTCTTTGACCCAAACTTTGCTCGTAGGAAATGAGTGAGCCAATCAAATTATCAATAGAATAATCATTCAAATTGTTTGATTCACAAATAGAAATTACTTTAGCATCAAATTTATTTAGTAGACAACGAAGAATTTTGTTAACTTTTTCAAAATTTTAAAATTCTTTTCCTAAAGCATGTAATGATGTTACAATTTGGATAAATCTACTATACATGTCTAGGATAGTTTCAAAAGGTTTCATGGAAAACAATTCAAAATCATGCATTAACTTATTCAACTTTGATTGCTTGATTTCACTAGTGCCTTCGTATATGGTGTGTAGTTATCCCAAACTTCCTTACCAGTAGTGCACATAGAGATTAACATAAAATGTTATGAATTTAAGGCACAGAAAAAATAATTTAAAGATTTTGCATTCAATTGAGCATTGATTTGTTCTTCCTTACTCCATTGATTAAAAGGAATATCAATTTTAATTCCATCTAAAACTCGTGACGGTGAAGAATAACCATTTAAAATCATATACCACATACAAAAATCTATCGATTGCAAGAAAATAGACATGCGAGTTTTCCAAAAATCAAATGATATATTTTCAAATAAATGAGGTCTGGTGATTGAATAACCTTCCGCAACATTATGATTAGCCATGGATCAAAAAATTCAAAAGCTTTTAAAAACTTATTTTATGAATCATGCTCTGATACCACTTGAAAGTTCGTTAGGGATGTTAAGCTCTTATGAACTGGCCTAAGGCTAACAAAGAGAGAAGTGAATTCGAAAAGAAAAATCTTTAAACCAAAACCCAAACTAAAACCAATATCACCACATAGAAAATCAACGATGCAGAAATTAAAGTGCGGAAGTAATAAAGAAATAACACACCGAATTTATAGTTGTTCGGTCAAACCTTAACCTACGTCCACTCCTTGGAGACACTCTCCAAGTATTGCACTAAAATCGTGACTCTCCTTTAGCCCCCATAGCTAGGCATAGAAGCCCATACAAAATCACTTCCACCTTCCCCGGTGCGGCGGAGTCGCCGGGTCCTTTGACACAAAGGAGATCTTCTTCTTTGGTGAACTTACCTCGAGACAAGCCTTGAATCCAATGGTACTAAGGTGCGAGTTCATCGGAGCAACCGTGTGGAATCCCCTCCACACTCCCTTGAGTTCCCCCACTCACAAGATCTTGTCCCTCTCAAACTCCACCCTTTCCTCTCTCCCTTTCAAGCTCTCTCTTCAAGTTTCCCTCACAAGAATGAAGCTACAATGGCTGCCAAATACACTTACAAAGTGCCTTGTCATAGCTTAAATAAAAGAGCTAAAAATGAGCTCATTAATGCAAGTTACCTACATTATCGTCCAGGATGATAGACATATCATCCTAGCCGATTAGTTCAAATATAAGGAAAATTGTCCTAAATATCGCCCTGAAATGAAGCTGGACGATGTCTAATCGTCCTGGATGATCTTGCGATCGGCCCGGACGAAATCACCATTAATTGCTTTCCAAAATTGCTAGAGAAATTTTGGAAAAAATATCCTAGATCATCCTGGCAAATATTTTATAGTCCAGGCCGATCCACCAGACCGATATCCAAAAATAAGAATTTCCTAAGTAGATATGGCGGCAGATTCTTTCTGAATTGAGCCTATCATCCTGGCAAATATAAAATAGTCCAGGACGATGTGTTTTGCATAATGATGGCTACTTTAATGAGGATGCCTTAATTAGGGTTTTTGCTTTTGAACATATCTTCCCGGCCGATATAAATATCGTCCAGGATGATGTTATCAAAAACAGTAAACTCTAGGGAACAGTCAGAAACTCTTATACGTTACATAGCATCAAGAGCCATAACAAATACAATAGACTCAAGAAAGGAAAAAGTGTACAAACTTACTCAGACCTAGTCTACCCAATCTTGAGCTGATTCCAAATTGCAGTCCGATCGTATGAACCTGAAATGTTAGTAGAAAGAAGTCATAGAGAAAAAGAATGTTTGCTATCATCAAAATCATAAGCCATAGATCGGCAATAAATTTTTTCCTTTCCAACCAAAAAAACCATAATATAAGAGAAGGAATAACATTATGGATGTGTCCTTTAGTGCTAATAAACCCAGCAATAAGCATAGATTTAAGGGAAAGATGGGTATTAAAGCAATTTAATTGAAATAAATTATCAAAATAAACCCAAGTTCTAATAGTAACAGGACCATAGATAAAAATATGATGCATATTCTCCATATGGTAACAACAATGACACTTGGAAGCCAAATTAAAACCTTTTTTGTGAGATTATCATCAGTGGGAATAAATCTATGGAAGATTCTCCAACAAAGAAAAACACAATGGAAGGGATGCACTTATGCCAAATATAAGTGAAAATATTTTCAACATTTCTTTTAGCTCTAAAAGTAGGCCAAGCACTCTTTAAGTGAAAACCACCATCTTTGGATAAATCACATAAGATAATGTCCTTAGAAGCTGTGATGATAGGCAAGTTTAAAACTTTATGAAGAATGCAGTAAGGAATCACATTAGAGAGTTTTTCATAGTCCCAATAATTATCAATAATAAAAGAGTTAACCTTAACAGAAATAGTAGAAGAAGTATTCAAAATAGAATCAATGGAATGCTTATCTTACCACCAATCATGCAAGAAGAAAATATTACCTTCACCAAGCCCCCAAGAGATGAAGGGCTCAACATCCCATTTGACCTTGCAAAGCCTTTTCCAAACCCTAGAGTCACCTTGCTTAACAAAACAATTAGTAGGGTGTTTGCCTACACAATACATGGAGATCATAAAATCAGCCCAAAGACTTCCTTTAGTATGCAAATTATACCAAATTTTAAAAGAGAAAGCCATAGCTAAATCATATAAATTCTTACAGCCAAAACACAACAACACTTCTCCCAAGTAGCCCAAGTAATTTTAGAGCTAATATAAGTGCCTTTCCAAAAGAATTTTTTAATAATCGTATGAACACTATTACAAACATCTTGAGTCAAAGAATAGTTTGAAAACTATAAACTGATAAAGAATACAGAACACTTTTGATAAGAGTAACTTTACCACCAGAGCTAAGGAAATTGGAATCCCAAGATAAAAGTTTATTTTGGACATAAGCAATAAGATCATCAAACAAAAAGGTTTTCCTCCAACCATTAAAAAGTGGGACCCCATGCTATTTGATTGGAAAGTAAGCATGCATAAAACCAGTTAAGTTTTTAATATATAAAATACGGTCATTAGACACCCTCTTAGAAGCAATAAAACAACTTTTATTTTTTGTAAAGGATAAGCCACTAAATGTTGGAGCCTTTCATCCTCTTGGGGCTTGGTGAAGGTAATATTTTTCCCGGGCAAATGATGGTGGTTAGATAAGCCATTCCTATTGTTCTATTTTGAAAACTTCTTTCTACTACTTCTGTTAAGGTTAACTCTTTTATTATTGATAATTATTGAGACTATGAAAAACTCTCTAATGTTGATTCCTTACTGCATTCTTCATAAAGGTTTTAAACTTTTTTGCCTATCAAACAACAACTTCTAAGGACATATCTTATGTGATTAGCCAAAGATGGTGGTTTTTCACTTAAAGAGTGCTTGGCCTACTTTTAGAGGCAAAAAGGAAATGTTGATAAATAATTTCACTTATATTTGGCTAAGAGCATCCCTTCCATTGTTTTTTTCTTTGTTTGGCGAATCTTCCATAGATTTATTCCACTGATGATAATCTCACAAAAGGTTTTAATTGGCTTCAAGTGTCATTGTTGTTACCAATATGAGAATATGCATCAATATTTTTATCTATGTCCTGTTACTATTAGAACTTGGGTTTATTTTGATAAATTTATTTCAATTAAATTGCTTTAAATGCCCATCTTTTCCCTTAAATCTATGCTTATTGCTGGTTTGATTAACACTAAGGAACACATCCATAATGTTAATTCACTTTCTCTTATATTATGGTTCTTGGTTGGAAAGAAAAATTTCTTGTGGATCTATGGCTTATGATTTTTGATGATAGCAAACATTCTTTTTCTCTATGACTGCTTTCTACTAACATTTCAGGTTCATCACGATCGAGATGCAATTTGGAATCAGCTCAAGATTGGGTAGACTAGGTCTGAGTCAGTTTGTACACTTTTTCCTTTCTTGAGTCTATTGTAATTTGTTGTGGCTCTTGATGTTGTGTAACGTATAAGAGTTTCTGACTGTTCCCTATAGTTTAATGTTTTTGATAACATCGTTCTGGATGATATTTATATCAGCCGGGATTATCTGTTCAAAAGGAAAAACCCTAATTAAGGCATCCTCATTAAAGTAGCCGTCATTATGCAAAATCACATCGTCCTGGATGATTTTGTATTTGCTAGACGATAGGCTCAATTCAGAAAGAATTCTGCCGCCATATCTACCTAGAAATTCTTATTTTTTGGATATCAGTCTTGTGGATCGGCCTGGACTATAAAATATTTGCCACAGGATGATCTAGGATATTTTTCAAATTTTCTCTTAGCAATTTGGTAAAGCAATTAATGGTGATTTCGTCCGGGCCGATCGCAAGATTATCCAGGACGATTAAGACATCGTCCAGCTTCATTTCAGGGCGATATTTAGGACAATTTTCCTTATATTGAACTAATCGGCTAGGAGATATGTCTATCATCCTGGACGATAATGTAGGTAACCTTGCATTAATGAGCTCATTTTTAGCTCTTTTATTTAAGCTATGACAAGGCACTTTGTAAGTGTCATTTGGCACCATTGTAGCTTCTTCTTGTGAGGGAAAACTTGAAGAGAGAGCTTGAAAGGGAGAGAGGAAAGGGTGGAGTTTGAGAGGGACAAGATCTTGTGAGTGGGGGAACTCAAGGAGTGTGGAGGGATTCCACACGGTTGCTCCGATGAACCTCGCACCTTAGTACCATTGGATTCAAGGCTTGTCTCGAGGTAGTTCACACAAAGAAGAAGATCTCCTTTGTGTCAAAGGACCCGGTGACTCCGCCGCACTGGGAAGGTGGAAGTGAATTGTAAGGGTTCTATGCCTAGCTGTGGGCTAAGGAGGACGTCACGAATTTTAGTGGCAATACTTGGAGAGTGTCTCCAAGGAGTGGACGTAGGTAAGTTTGACGAACAACTATAAATTCGGTGTGTTATTTTCTTTATTACTTCCGCACTTTAATTTCTGCATCGTTGATTTTTCTATGTGGTGATTATTGGTTTTAGTTGTGGGTTTTTTGTTAAAGATTTTTCTTTTCGAAATTCCACTTCTCTCTTTGTTAGCCTTTAGGCCAGTTCATAAGAGCTTAACATCCCTAACGAACTTTCAAGTGGTATCAGAGGCATGATTCATAAAATAAGTTTTTAAAAGCTTTGATTTTTTGATCCATGGCTAATCATAATGTTGCGGAAGGTTTATTCAATCACCAGACCTCATTATTGAAAATATATCATTTGATTTTTGGAAAACTCGCATGTCTATTTTCTTGCAATCGATAGATTTTGTAATGTGGTAATATGATTTTAAATGGTTATTCTCACCTCACGAGTTTTAGATGCGAATTAAAATTGATATTCCTTTTAATCAATGGAGTAAGGAGAACAAAATCAATGCTCATTGAATGCAAAATTCTTTAAATTATTTTTTTCTGTGCCTTAAATCAAACAGTTTATGTTAATCTCCCTCCCCCTTATGTGCATAACTGTAAGGGAAGTTTGAAGATACACTACACACCATATAACGAAGGCACTTAGTGAAATCAAGCAATCAAAGTTGAATAAGTTAATGCATGATTTGATTGTTTTTCAGAAACCTTTGAAACTATCCTAGACATGTATAGTAGATTATCCAAAATTGTAACATCATACATGGCTTTTAGGAAAAGAATTTTAAATTTTGAAAAAAGTTAACAAAATTCTCGTTGTCTACTTAAATAATTGATATGCTAAGTAATTCTATTTGAATCAAACATTTGAATGATTATTCTATTGATAATTTGATTGGCTCACTCGATTTCCTACGAGCCAAGTTTGGGGTCAAAGACTTTTGGATTCAGGTGAAACGATTGTTCTAAAGTTGAAGATATAGGAAGAGATAGCTTAGTTGGTGATGAATTGCAATGACTTGTCAAGTAAATAACAAAGCTACCAAAGCATAGGAAAAAGTGGAAAAAAGGAAAAAATGGTAAGGATGTTCATATTTCCTTCTTGACGTTATTTTCTTTTGATGTAGGAAGCTTGGCAAATGAAAAATCAGTGCCTACATGTAAAAATTCTTCCCTACGAAAGAAGGGCAAGGTGAAGCAAAATTTTAAACTGGGAAATAATGAAAGGCAAAAAACTCTCATGGGAATATCTGTTTATGAAGCATCTGGTCCTAGGGGAGGAAGGCGATAAGTTAAAAGCCTTCGTGTTTTTGTGTTGTGTTTTCATTTTTGTTATGTTTTTTCTTTTTTATTTTGTGTTTTATTTTGTTTAATTTTAAAAATTTTTGTTTTCGTAAAAGTTTTTTCTCTGATCAACACACACATTCACTTTTCTACAACAACAACAACATCAAGCCTTTATCCACTACGTGGGGTCGGCTACATGAATGCCTTTTCTCCATTGTGTCCTATTAAAAGTCAAAATTCTCGTTTAAAATCTAATAAGAAAGGTCATTCCTAATATTTTCTAACCAAGTCTTTTTAGGTCTATCCCCTACCTTTCTTAACATAGTCAATTCTAATACCCTCTACTCTCTAACCCGGTCATCGCAAGGCGCCGTTTTATGTGACCAAACCATCTAAGGCGACTTTCTTCTAATCTTATCTTCTACTGAGCCTACTCCAACCTTTTCACGTATATGCCTCATTTCGTATCCTATCTCTAAGGGTAAAGCCACTCATCCACTGAGCATCCTCATCTTGCCACCTTAACTTAGCTATTATGTTCTCTTTTTAAAGGCCAACATTCGGAAACCATAAAGCATGGCAGGCTCACTACACATCTTATAGAATTTTCCTTAAGTTTGAGGGTACATTCTATCACATAACAAGCCCGATGCATTCCTCCACTTCAAACCATCCAACTTGAATTTTGCTGATAAATCCCCATCTATTTCACCATCCACTCTGAACAATAGATCCAAGATATCTAAAAATGTGTACTCTTATAAGACTTGCTCGCCCAAGAGTCACAATCCCCTCACTAGGGTCTATTACTACTAAAAATTACCACTCCATATACTTCCGTTTTAGAGAACTACTCAAGCGAAAACCTTTAGACTCTAAGGTTGACCTCCATAATTCAAATTTACCTTCAACTCCCTCATTCTAGTCTTATCAATCAAGAAGGAATATCATCAGCAAAAAAGCATACACCAAGGGTACATCCTCTTGCAAATGTCTAGTGAGAAATTCCATGACAAAGTAAAAAGATATGGGGCTTAAGGCTGGTCCTTATGTAACCAACCAAAATAGGAAAATACTTGGTCAATCCACCCCCCCTTGTTGGGTTTTTTGGGAAAACACAAAGTAATAGCTTCCTGCCATACATATCTTTAATGAATTTGAATATAAGCATTATTGACACAAGTAATCAAGAACTCTCCATAGCACTTCTCTTTGGATACTTTATCATATGCTTTTTCTAAATCAATAAATATCAATATGTAGATCCTCCTTATTTCTCTATATTTCTCCATCAACCTCTTAATAAATGTATGGCTTCCATAGTCGACCTTACCCGGCATGAATCCAATATTGATTTTTGAGAAACATTAGTATGCACGCCGCAACTATGCTCCAAACTCGCTCCCCCATAAGTTATTAAAGTATGACACATTAACTTAATACCTCTATAATTTCGCACAATCTTGTACATCACTTTATTCTTAAAAATAGAATTAAACACACTCATATCTCCACCTTCATCTGGCATTCTCTTAGTCTTCAAAATAGTATTAAAAAAGTTTAGTAAAGGCCATGAAATTCCCATCTCCTAAGCATTTCCACACCTCTATTGGAATATCAATCAAGTCCAATGCTTTTCCACCCTTCATTTTTTAAAGCGCTCTCTAATCTTCAGTTTTACTAATACGCCGATAAAAACATAAATCTTTATGTTTCATCTAGGGTGCTAAGGCAACTATAGTCCAATCTTATTTTTCAACAATCTTCATTAAAAGTTTAACAAAATATCTCATCCATCTTTGTTGAAATATCATTTCTAGAAAAAGTATTTTTTGATCTTCCCATCTTTAATACACTTCACTTGAACTAAATCCTTACTACTCCTATCTCTTTGTTTGGCTAACTTATACATATACTTCTCCCTCTTTAGTATCTAATCTATTATATTAAATCACTTAAAAGCTAATGCCTTTGCAATCGCCCATATTAACTTTCTTAGGATCCTTACGAGCCACTTTATATATTTCCCATTATCAGAATTTTAAAATTAAACCAATTTTTTATAACAAGTTCTTATTTTTTAATTTTTTCTGCCACTTAGGATTCACTCACCAAGCTATTTTTTACTGATTGGAGCTTTTCCCTTTTGATACCTCCAAGGACATCTTTACATAATATCTTAATATCAGTAGCCAATTTTTCCCACATAATATTAGCATCCTCATGCACAGACAAATCTTAAATCTAAAATCTTATTCTCCAAAAAATATTTTTGTTAATATTCTTTAAATGCCCCCCATTTAATCTAGAACAATGTTTTAACTTTTTTTTTTATTTATGCCCCTTTATCTTAAAGTCCAAACTATAAACGATGTTGGGTACATAAAATTTTTCACTCGAATAACTTTACAATCTTTGCTTTGGTAAGTTTGGTGATTGACTTCTTTAAAATCAGTCAGAGGAAGGGAACTCATGATTTTGTTTCCTCTTCCTCTCTTCTTAAAGAGGTTATTGTTACTTTGATTCAAAATCTTCATCATATTTTAAATTGGATTTTGAAACTTATTTTTTTCATCTCCCTCAATTTTGCTATCGCATAGGAAATATTTTGCAAGATGTTGAATCCACCTTAAAATTTTTCTTAAATCAAGTTGTTCGTGTTGTCAATAATTTGGGTTACTTTAGTTTTAAAATTAAGAAAGGAAGCATATTTTTTTTAAAATAAAAAAAAGTGTCCATGATGGCCAAACAAATGCGCAATGACACCAAAAAAAAAAAAAATACACAATTGTATTAACAAATCAAAAGATGCTCAAAGAAGCCATTCAAGTGAGTTGGGACATAAAATGAGCCCTCACAAAAAAATATGCCTTTTTTTTTTCTATACAAACTAAAGCCTAGAAAAATCTTTGAGATGCTCGAACTTGTCTTGAAAATCTTTGGTTCCTATTCATTACAATTCGTGCATTGATCTTCTATAGATATGTTTATGAAAGGAGTTTTTGAAAATTAATGTTTCTTTTTCCCGTTTATTCCTTGATTTTGGAATATTGGATTAAAAAGTTTTTTAGCTTTAAAAGACTTGAGTTTGGATTATAATACATTATGGAATTTCAACAACTTTCTAGGCTATGACGTTGCCAATCTAATTCTACTATGTTT